>NC_041059.1:38720487-38760487 GCF_900634775.1 Gouania willdenowi
GGCAGGATAGCCTCAGTTAAAATGAAAATCTTACCAAAAATAAACTACTTGTTCTCAATGATACCACTAAAACCACCAAAACAATGGTTTCAAAGATTAGATTCTACAACTACAAAATTCTATACTAGAAATAAAAAACCTAAAATAAGCCTTTCTACCCTTCAAAAAAACAAAGACGAGGGTGGTTTAGAAGCCCCTAATTTCATGCATTATTACTTAGCAAACCAAATACTATATTTAACAGAATGGCTAAATCCAAAAGAATACTACAACACCTGGCTAGAAATAGAACAGTTAGACTGCAAACACATTAAACTCTCTGATCTCCCTTTTATCACTGCGACCCTCAAACATCACAACTGCTTTAAAAACCCACTAATTGCCTCCACACTGACTGCATGGTGGAAAGCCCTGGACATCACAAATGGCCAATTAAAAACTAGTATACTCTCTCCAATCTGGCACAACCCCGACTTTAAAAATAAAAAAACACCACTCTATCTGAAGACATGGGAAGAGAGTGGAATCACTCATCTCCAAGACCTTTTTGAAAATGACAAGATCAGGTCATATAACAATCTAACCCAAGCATTCGATATAAATAAAAGTAACTTTCTACAGTACTTACAAGTAACAGAGACAATAAAGAAAACCACTCCACTAGACTTAACTACGTTACAACCTCCAGAACTGGCTATATATATGAAAAAAATCTCAACAAAATCAAAAAAACTCTCAAAAATATACAGAGCGCTTTCGAACACTAACTGTAATTACTTACCAATCGCGAAGTGGGAGGCCGAACTCTCAATCACCCCGAGCACTGATTTCTGGGCAGAAATTTGTTGTAATACTTTTAAGATGACAAAAAACACAAACCTTCAGCTAATTCAATACAAGGTCCTCCACAGATCCCACATTACCCAACAGAAAATGCATAAAATGGGCTTCTCAGCAACAGACATCTGCTCTCAGTGCACCCAGAATACAGCGGATTCCTATTTACATGCCTTATGGCTTTGCTCCCCAGTTCAACACTTTTGGATTCTAATCACTGAAAAACTGTCCTCCATTTTGGACTAAAGAATTCCTTTATCTCCAAATCTTTGTTTGATTGGAGACCTGACAATGCTTCAACCTCCAGCAAACCAATCACAATCAATCCTTGCGGCACTAGCCATAGCAAAAAAAACAATATTACTAAATTGGAAAGACAAAAAATCCTTAAACATAAACCAATGGCAAAATCTCCTCACAGAATTTATTTCCATGGAAAAGATGTCTGCTCTCAGAAAACAAAAAAAAATAACGTGCTTTGAGGAGCGTTGGACTCCTTTTTTAATTGCATTAAATCTAAATTTTTAAAAGCCTGATGATCTAGCCTGCAAGCGACTGCCAGCACCACTCTTTACTAACGCACTAGCCCAACTGTAGGCCGGGGCCGCCTTGGGCCTCTGGGGTGGTCTTGGTCAGGATGGCTGGGGTGGGTTGCCGGGGTGCCTTGTTGCCTCAGCACGGGTGTGCATTCCTTCTGGGTGTTCACGGGGTCCCGGGGCTGTTTGATTTGGCGCCGTTGCCCCTTGCATGCGCATCTGGTTGGTCTCTGGGGCTGGGGCCCTGCGTGCTCCCCTGCCGCTCCTTCCCCTTGCTCCCTGTCCCCCTGTCTCGTCCTCCCCCCCTCCTCCTCCTTTGCTCTTGCGCCCGCCATCCTGTGGGGTTGGGTTTGGGGGGCTCCCGTTGGCCTGGGGCGCTGGTGGGGGGGCTGTGGCTCCCGCCTGGGGGCGGGCGGTGCCGTGCCGGGTGGGTTGGCTGGGGGGTGGTCTCGTTGGGGGGCCTGGGGTGGTGGGGTCCTTGGCTCCGGTCCGGGGGGATCCGGGGTGGGGGTGGCTTTGGGGGTGGCTGCTGCCCGGGGTCGGCGATTGCCTCCTGGGTTGCTGGGTGGCGGGGTGTGGCTGTGGGTTGCTCCGTCGGCCCTTGCGGGTCCTTGGCTTGGCTCCCTGGGGCGCACCTTTGCTAGGGATGTCGCTTGCGCGACGGGCTAGGCGGGGCCCCCTCGGGGGCTTTTTGTACGACCGCAATGGCCGGGGTGTGGACGTTATGGCTAGGGGGTGGGGTGAGGGGTGCTATGGGGCCTCCCCGGGGGTCGTGTTGGGCGGGTGTGCGGGGGCGCGGCGCGTGGTTCCTGGCCCGGTGGATCCGCGTTGGGATTGGCTGGTCTGCTGGCTGGGTGCACCGGGCGCCGTGGGCGCGATTCCGGGGCGGGGGTGCCCCGGGGGCGGATCCTTGGGCTACGTGTCCGGGGAGGTGCTCTCCGGCCATCTGCCCGGGGACCGGCCGCGGCTCGTGGCGGCGCTGCGCAGCCTTGGGCGGGGCGGGGCTGGTGGCCTTGGGCCCGCTGTTGTTTGGGGTGTGCTGGCGTCGGGGGGGTGTCTCGTGCCGGTGCGTGGGTCGTCGGGGATTGCCTCCGTGGGGGGGGGGGGGGCTCTATTGGCGCCGTTGGTGTGGGGGGGCGGTTCCGGGCTGGGGGTGCTTCGGTACTCTGGCTTGCCGGTCCGTGGCTGGCGGGATGGCCCTGCTTGGCGGTGGATGGCGTCCTCTCTCGTCGGGGGGGCCGGGGCCGCCTCCCGGTGGAGAGTGTTGTATCGTGGCGCCGGGTGGGCCTGTGCTGGCCCTGGTGCGGGCATGGGCCTCCCCCCCGCTCGGCCGCTCCCCTTGGTGGCGGGGTGGCGTTGCTCCGGGCCGGCGGGCGGCGGGGGTCGCCCCCTGGGGCGCCGGGGGATGTTGTTGGTGCCTGGCTGTGCCCGGGGGTGGGGGGTGTCGCCGTGCTCCGCGGGGCCGGCGCGGTCTGGGGGGTGCCGTGGGGGGGGGTCTCCGGCTGTGCTGTTCCGGGGCCCGCAGTGCCACTTGCCCGTCTGCGCCATCTACCCTCTCGCGTGGCCCGCCACGCGGACGGGCCCGGCTCACACTGGACAGGCCTCCTACATGTTCACTTCACCCCACTCCCAGCTGGTCTGGCTCACTCACAAAATGCACCACACACCAATACCCAACCCTTGGGGGGCTGGATGGTGGGGCTGGGGGTGGAGGGGGCCGCCACCTGTGTTACTATGTAGTGGCGTGGGGGCGGCCCTCCCACCTCTAGTTGCCCTACTAATCCCTCCAATTTTAATCGCATCTCAACATGTCACCCCCCGGAGGGTGTATCATCTTTTACACCCTCCGGCCTATTACACCACATACACATAAATCCACAGAGGCTGGAGGGGGAGCACCGCTCCCCTCCATCCCCCTTCTTTTAATTACACCCCATACATTCACCAAACACACACATTCACACAGGGGATCGGGAAGTGCCTCTCCATTGGGGAATGGAGAGGCACCATAACAGGGTGGTGGGTTGGTACACATATTTGGGCCTCTCCGGTGGGGGCCTGGCCCCTCTGTTGGTGGCTGGGCCACTGCATAGAGCAAAAGCACATCAAGATGGTGCGGTCGGGCGTGGCGGTGGGTCTCGGGGGGGCTTTGCCGGGGTCTCTCCTTGCGGGGTCTTTCCGGGCTGTGTCGGCCGGGTGGGGCGCGGGGGTGCCTCTCCCCCTTGGGTGTGGCTTGGTGCTTGCTTTGTCTCCTGGTGGCCTTGGGGGCGGGCCCCGCGGTGTGCGGGCCCGGGGCGGCCTGCCTCGCCGGTTTGGGGGGTGGGTGTGCTGGGGGGGTGCTGGTGTCCTCGCCGGGGTTGGGGCGGGGTTGCTTGGCGCCTCGGGGTGATGCTGTTTACTGGGGGGCGGCGCTAGCTGTTCCGGTGGTGGAGGTTGCTGTCGGCCGCCTGGTGGGTCTGTCCTGCCGTTTGCGGACTGGTGGGTGGGTCCGGGGCATCTTTGGCTGGGGGCTGCTGTCCCGCACTTGATGTGTGCCGTTGGGGTGCCTCCGTCCCCGCGGTGGGGATCGCCGGTTGCTCGCGGGCCGGCGGGGGGCGCTGCTCCGTGGCTGGCGCTGTCCGGGGGGCGGCGGGCCCTGGGCTGCTGGCCGTGGGCTGTCCGGGGCTGTGCGGTCCTGCTGGGCCGTGGCCGGGTCCCGGGCGGGGGTGGGGGATGCGTCCCGGGGGGCTTGGCCCGGGGGCTTGCCCTTGGGGGGTCCTGGTCCCGGGGGGTGCTCCTGGGGCCCGGGGTGCTTGGCCTGCTGGCCGGGCCGGTCCTGGCGGGGGTCTTTCGGGGCGGGTGGCGCGTGCCGCGCCCTTGCGTACCTACTGGTACGGCCCCTGCTTGGGCAGTGCCCCGTGAGGTAGGGTGTCGGGGGCCGGAATAGGGGGCCACATCCCGGCGGGGCGGTCTGGCTTGGCCCTTGGAGGGGGCCCTGGCTTTAAAAAAAAAAAAAAAAGAACTGAAGCTCGTGGCGCGGGCGGCATCAGTGAAGGGTGATCTGGGGCGCCGTGGGGGGCTAGGTTGGGGTGCCTGGGGGCCGGCGGGGAGACTCCCAGCGGCCCCCTGGTGCCTTATGCGGCTTGGGGTGTGGTCGTCCTCCCTGGGCGGGCTGCTCCTGGTGCTGCATCCGTTCCGGGTCCTTCTGGCCTGGGGTCGGGCCCCTGCTGGCTCTGGGCTCGCCGGCGGGTGCCCACTGGCTGCCTGTTCGGCGCGGTTCTGGTCGTCTGCTGGGTGTGGGCTTCGGCTCCTCCGCTGGGGCCTCGGGCAGGGAGTTCTCTGGGCCCTCCCCTCGGGGGGTTAGGCGCGGGGGTGGGGTGGGGGGGGTGGGGGGGGTCGATGGGGTGGGGGGTCTGGGGGTTGGGGGTGGGATCGGTGGCGTGGTGCGCTGGGTCCTTGGCTCCTTGGGGCTTTCTCGGGTGTGTATGGGGGGGCGATGGCTGCCTCTCGGCTTGGGATCTTGGGGGCGTTCGGGGGACTGCTTGGCCGTGGGGTGGTCGCCGGGGGCCCTTAGGCTGCCTGCTCTTGCTGCTGGCCTGACTGCTTCTTCGGGCCCGGGGGCGGCTCTTGGGTTTTGCAGTGGCGGTACTTGGAAATACATTTGTCATGGATGCACTGGCCTTGGGCTGTGGGATAACACTCATACTGGGCTCAACCTTAGACACGTTGTTCCCAAATACCTGTTTTATGGAATTTCCACTCACCTCTTCCTCTGTTCACAGCCACCACCATTATTCCTAAACCACACACTGGTCACCAAACTGGCTTGACAACACAACAATAAACACAATATACACAACCACAATTTCACATCGCATCACTTAAAACTATTCCTCACCCATTCCATATCCTATCTTGTATCCCTCTTCCCTGCTAACTTCCCCACCCCCCTCCAACCCCTCACCTTGGTGTAACACTGCCCTCTCTTTTTTACATCCTCCCTTTAATAAAGTATTTCTTACCCTTCCCTAGGGAGGGCTGGTGACGGTCACAATTATGCAATGAAATAAATAAATTTATTTAATTGCAATAATAAAATATGCATTGCTGTCAAAAGATTGCACTTCTTGTAGTGTTAACCTTCGAAAGCATGTGCAGACAAGGTAAAGAAAAAAAAAAAAAAAAAAAAAAAAAAAAAAAAAAAAGGAGAGGAGTTAGGAAGAAGTGATCGCGTTTGTTTTGACACTCAAATGCACTTCCACTAGGTGACGTAATAATCTGACGGCCATGAATGTTAGTGACGTCTGCCGTGGTGGAAAAACTACAAATTTCCGAAAATGGACTACAAGCACATTTAAATCACTTTCCACTGATATAATCTCATAAATCACAAGATTTGAATGTAAATCAAAGGAAAAGAGGTTACCAGGCAACGAGGAACAACAGTGAAACTATAAGAACGTCACATTGAGAATGGTTGATCTCTCACCTTCAACTCACTAATATGAATTATGTTGAATAAAACATTATGTGGTTAAAAATGTCTGATTTCTTTTTCTTGCACCACAGAGTGTCTGTTTTATGTCAGTTATAAATAATAGCTTATATAATATATGGGTTCTAGATTATTTATTTAAAGTTTATATAAAGGCATATTATTGCAATGGTAACTTACGTGATCTCTGTTACTTGTCAGTCATTGTGAGTTTCCGTAAGCGCTCAGGTGTGCGTTTCCCTTTAAATGTTGTGGGTCAGCATTATGTGGGCTCCTTTAGTAAAGGATGCATCAGTGTTTTCTAGGCTAAAGGAGGATATAAAGGAAGCATTGAGCCTCTTTTCCTTAGCTTGAAGACACCTCGAACGATTTTTATCATGGCCACCGCTTAAACACTTCTGGGGGTTCAGGAACAGTGGATAGGAAAGGAGATAGGAGGGACTATTCTGACTCAGCCCAACACTGTTCTCGGTGAACTAATGGCGCCTCCTTCAGGGTAAATACAGGAAGGACAGTGAACGCACCATCCATTAGAGACAATCTTTGACCAATTTCTAAGAAAATCATGTATCTATCCACTGACACCAGGCTTCATAACACAAAGTGCTTCCAAATAAATTGTGTTTCATTTATTAAAAAATAGACCCACTTAGATACATGTGTTTTATTGGGTTATGTGAACAGATTTTATCTTTTTAAAAAAAGAAAAGAAATCCGATGATGTAATTGATGAATTTGCTTCAAAGTAACCCTGAGAAGTTTTTGTACTAATCCGTCTGTTTTTGTTTTGTGCATTGCCTTTGTCATTTAGTATTTTCTCTCATGTTACATTCGTTTTCAAAAGTGATTTTTATTTTGTTTTTGTTTTTAGAGACATTGTTTTTTTTGTTGTCGCTTTGTATATTTTTCTCCTGTAAGTTTGTTGTTTTCTACGTTAGGAATCATTTTGTATACATTTTATGTCATTTTGTGCTTGAGCAATTTTGTTTGTTATTTTTATGAATATTTGTGGAAATGAACTTTTTATATTACCAGCCAGCATGGTTAGTAGACTCTTAAAGTTACCAGTCAACCACATTTTCTACCAGTCAATTTTTTTTTCAGCAAAAATAAATGACATTATGAGCCACAGAATAGATTTAAGCGTTCATGTTTTTTTTTAGCTGATTGCAGAAATGAATCCACTCAGAGATGGAATGGAACGTTTGTGTGTTTTAGAAAACATCCCACATTTCTGACTTTTGGGAGTGAAAAAAAATGAAATTTGAAGTCAAATATTTAAAAAAAAAAAAAAAAAAGCTTTCACTGTTGTCCTGTGTCAACTTTATTATTATTGAAGATGCATGTAAATGCATTCTGCTATGATTCAACTTTTTAAATTATTCCACTTTTTTCATTTTCCTATTCATTTTCTTATCTTATCCCTTCAACTTTGAACTTTAGCTGTTCAGCCATTGTTTATTGTTATTGCTAAGCTAACACTAGGCTAATGCTATTGTTAGGCTAATGCTATTCCTATGTTATTGCTAATGATAGCAATAACTTAACTCTAGGTTAATGCTATTGTTAGGGTAATGTTAGGTTGATGCTAGGCTAATACCTCTAGATTATTAAGCGTTCATGTTTCTTTTTTTTTAGCTGATTGAAGAAATAAATTAAAATGGTAAAAATATAAACATTTCATTTAAAAACAATGTTGTAACAATGCCTAAAAGGTGTAATATGGAACTTTGGGTGTCAGAGACGTGTTTGACGTTAGAAAGAATAAAAGTGAATCAGTACTAAAAATTACATGTACTGTAGAGAAAAACATATTTTACTAACATGCATGCTATTCAAATATAAACAAACTATTTAGTGCACATTTTAAAGGTAAACAAATGGTGGAATACCAGCCACTCATGACTCAACATCCATTTAGTAATAAAACTCCTCAATGTCTTCTTTTCAGATTCTTTTTCATCATAATTTTCCCCTGAGTCAGCAGCAGCCTCTCTTTTTTTCACAGTTCAGGTATTTTAACACCTAATAAATATCTCTACACACAATTTTACAACTTCATTTCAGCTCCTATTGTTTGTTTTTTCTGATACCAAACCATAACGATCACGCTAACGTAAGCACGTCGCCAATTGTTGTATGACACGTCACGACATAGTGTTTATGGGAACCTCAACCTCACACCCTGAGGACCAGGTGGAGCTTCATGGAGAACCTGAAAGCTCCACCCCACACCCTGAGGACCAAGTGGGGCTTCATGGAGAACCTGAAAGCTCCACCCTGAGGACCAGGTGGGGCTTCACATAGAACCTCCACCCCACACCCTGAGGACTAGGTGAGGCTTCACGTAGAACCTTAAACCTTCACACCACACTCTGAGGCCTAGACAGGGCTTCACGAAGAAACTGGAACCTCCACCTCATACCCTGAGGACCAGCTGAGGCTTCACGTAGAACCTTGAACCTCCACACCACACTCTGAGGCCAAGACAGGGCTTCACGAAGAAACTGGAACCTCCACCTCATACCCTGAGGACCAGGTGGTGCTTCACGGAGAACTTAGAACCTCCACCCCACACCCTGAGGACCAGGTGGGGCTTCACGGAGAACTTAGAACCTCCACCCCACACCCTGAGGACCGGGTGGGGCTTCACATAGAACCTCCACCTCACACCCTGAGGACCAGGTGGTGCTTCACGGAGAACTTAGAACCTCCACCCCACACCCTGAGGACCAGGTGGGGCTTCACATAGAACTTAGAACCTCCACACCACACTCTGAGGCCAAGATGGGGCTTCACGAAGAAACTGGAACCTCCACCTCACACCCTGAGGACCAGGTGGTGCTTCACGGAGAACCTGGAACCTCCACCTCATACCCTGAGGACCAGGTGAGGCTTCAGGAAGAACTTCAAACCTCCACCCCACACCCTGAGGACCAGGTGGAGCTGATCAAAGCTGATCAGTAATCTGATCAAATCAACCTGTTAGATCGTTTCTCAATGAAGGCATTTCAAATTAAAAGTGTGCTTTATCATTTTCAAGGCTTTTAATTTAAATTCAAACTTATTTGTTGTCATATATGTTTACACATACAGTGTATGAAACGTGTTCTCTGCATTTGATCCCTGAGGAGCAGTTGGCAGCCACAGTTGGGGGTTAAGGGACTTGCTCAACATTCCACAGTGATGGACCAGAACGCTTCCTTTACCACTAGGACACCACTCCCGACATTTACGAGCTTTAGGAAAATTCCATGTTTCGTGATTTCTAGACAGCCCAAAAAGAAAAGAGTTTATTAGTTTGGTTATTGTCTAGATAGTGTTTTAATGGATCAGATATCGTTCATAAAGTTTAGAAGGAGAAAGAAAGAGTGTTTGAATATTTCTGAGAGTGAGGAGAGTGTAGATACACACATTTAACATTTTTCTGAAGTGACAAAAATAACATTACACACTGGAGCTTTTCAGTTAAACTGTGGTCTAGTGGTCAGAGAACAGGGCTGAAGCTCAGAGGGGCACTTTTTGAAAAATGTAAACTCTAAGAAAAATTCTAAATTAATATAATTTACACACGATTACTTAATTTTTTTAATGAATCACACACTGTGGGATACAGCTGCCTATAATTATAATTATCAGGTCAATAGGTAGTTTTGTATGCATATGAATGTCCAGAACGTCCAGAATTGAACCATTACTCGAACCAATAAACCTTTTCACACTCTGGAACTGTGCATGTGACATGGGGGGGGGGGTCATAGGTCAAGAGAGATTAAAACACCAACAAGCTTGTTCACTCTGTTTATTTCCAACCTAACAGCACTTGTAATTTTAGTGTTTTAATAGTGTTTATATTATTAATATTACACATGTTCAGATTTGAGGAGGGACCAGGGGTTTCCGCTGATGCCACTTTCGGCCGATCTGAGCACTTTTAAAAACCGATGGGAGCAGCTCAGCAGCAGTGTAGAAGCAAGGACAGTCCCCTTGTTTCCACACAGGTGACCCCTGGTGAAATACTGACTATCTGGGTCTCCAGCGGGTGGGATTCGGACTGATGCACGTATTCGGATGAGTTCTCACTTTGAAAAGGTAAATTTACGAGGTACACCCTTCACTAACCAGGTCCATGATTATTTTTATGAAGCTATTATTTTAATAAAAGTTACAAATTTGAACGAAGTGCACAAGATGAACACTAAATTAGCAGATAAATGAAACACCTTGAAAAGCCAGGAGAAACCTGACATTTTAGCTTGTGTGCAGAATTAGCTTTAGCAGCTAACTCTGCATTTTAGCCTTGGAGACCGACACCACGTTTACACAAAAACCTTTCAAGAAATCAACATTCCAACGGGAAAAATCATCTAAATCTGTGTGAGACCCGTTGTCATCTACTCACACTGTCTCAGGAATCTGTGGATCTTTGAATTCTTTGGATATGTAGAACAGGTTAGATTTTGTTGAGGTTATGGAATAAATTATTACCAAGCAGCATAAAATGTATTTTAGGAAGGAATTATAATTTTAAACAGCCTACCTTTAACTAAAAAGTATGTGCATCTGTGTTTGTGGTGTTACATTTTGGAATAAACTACTGTAGGTGAGGATATGAAAATGTGCACAACAATAAAACAATTTAAAAGCAACTTTTTAAATCAGCTATAGAGAACTTGACAGCTAATTTTATCCCATCTTTTTAAAATGATTTTATCTAAATAGTGTTATATTTATCAATTATTGTATTGATTGTGAAATGATATGATGGTTGAACCTGATAATTAAGCTTAGCGTCATTCAGCCACCTCTCCAACGTTCACTTTATCTTATTATACCTTTTCTCCTTTTTTCAACTAGATATACTGTTTGTTTTGTGCTTGTTTGAAATTTATTTTATTAAATTCAATAATATTCTGTTTAAAAACCAAATAAAAACTAAGTGTTTTTAATGATTTAAATACAGAAAACTGAAAATCTACAAAACCCCCTGGTTTTATTTCTAGCACTGAATAAATAAGGTATTTTTAATTCAGCAAAAATCAGTTTTATACCTACCTTTTTATTTTATCAGATATTTTTGTTTTTTTTCTCCTAAGGATAAAATATCACCAAAGAAGATTAAAAAGAATGAACAGTATCTGGCCTCTCTTGTAAAAGTGATCTGGTAAGATTGAATAACAATAAATAAATAGCTGTGATATATAACCAAATGACTTGTACGTAGTTAAATATGATTATATTATTTTTGAAACCCGTGTCAAACTCAAGGTCTGGGGTCAAATCCGGCTCTTTAGAGCATTCAATATGGTCCGCAGCAGAAGGCAAAAAAGTCGGAGAAACCATGAATCATTGTGTAAATTAGCAGCTAAAGCCCTATTCACACAGGATTAGGTTTACCTCGGGACCACATGCCATTTGTAATAATGGTGGAGAATATCTGTGATGTTAATCCCGAGCGAATCATCCATGTAAGTAATTTGTAAAGTAAAAATTCCCCCACAAATGACCTACTATATTTAGCTGAACTATGAACTATGTGATAATATTAATCCAATGCAAATACACATCTCTGTGATTTGGACAGAAATGGGCGGGATCTGAATTGGTGTACCCTTCGTTCTTTGATTATTCCATTTTAAAAACCAGTCAAAATAACAGATAAAGTCTGGTTATTTTGTTTTACTGATTTAAAACCAAAACAGAAATACAGAAAAAACAAAAACCAGATAAGCAGCATTTTTCTGTTTTTTTTTTTTTGAACTTGTTCTGTTTGTGTGACAGGGAGCGAGAACTAAAGCCTGCTGGACTGTTGAGGATTCATTTCAGCAGTTTTCTGGTCCCGCCTATGTTTTCATTCAGTCTGTGGATGTTTTAGCTCGTATAAAGCTGCTCACGCTTATGTTTTGTTTTATGGTGTTACAGTCCACATAGTATCCAAATAACCAGGTGACTGAATATCTACTGTGAGGCTGGTGTGAGGAACAATAGACGTTAGAACTTCTACCATTTCACACTTTTGCAAAAACAATTACAGCTTTTTTGAGGGCAGTAAAATGTTTATTTTGCACGTTATAAATACCGCTAACAGCAGCAGTCAACACACGTAAGTTGATCACAAGAAACGAGGATCACCAGTAGATTCATGACACCACCTCTGGTTCCACATATCACGTGCATGTTTTACATAACATCCATTTTTTGGTTTTGATTTATTTATGTATTAATAACGTTTCAATTCACCAGTGATGTGACTTATGCGTTGCTTCTTTTTATGTCTAGACCGGGGAAAAAGTCCGCCCAGTCACCAGATTATCTGGATACTATTTAGACCGTAACACTGTTCGATAAAGTTGGCAGATATTCACAGATTCAAACTTCCAGCATCATTAACTCTTTATCGACACACAAATTATACCTCTGCCATCAGTGTGAGGTGGAAAACATGATACAAGGGGTTTCTTCTCTCGTCCAGTGCCTACTTTTCTTCTTATGGTCCGCCATGTCCGCAATACGCAGCGCATTGACATCAGGTCTGGGAGATATTCCTAAATTTCAGCAAAATCTCAAGCTTCGATTATCCCGTGCAAATGTACCACATGAAAAGCAGACATTGGGGGGTCATTTATTTATTACATGGGGTCCCCAGATAATACTTATCTCGTGCGACTGGGGCTTAATTTAGTTGTAAATATCTCAGCTCGATATCTCCAAATTAACACAAATTCAATGGAACCACAATATTATTGGGACTCACTTTTCCCCCCATGCTTATATCCAGTGACGTGCCGTCAACGTAGGCAGTGCCTACCCAAGGGTGAATTGATATTTATATTTGTTTTAATTATAATATAATTATAAATTATTTATTTTTCCATTTCTGATAGCCTACAGTACCTATAAGTTTGAAAGTGTCCGCATTTTGTGCGTTTCATAGTCCAAATGACTAAACATCGCTATTTCCTGGAACGGCTGCTGTCTCACTCCGCTGTAAGGCAGAAGGAGGCCACGCCCCCTCCTAATAGCACACGGCTGCTCTGCCTCTGCTCCCATAGCGTGTTTTTATGTAATAAATGTTCCTGAATAACAGTGGATATTATTCAGATGAATAAATAAATGTTATCACAGATTCATAGAACAATGGACCTTCATTTTGCTGACTTTATAGACCACATGACTGTTCTTTAATGTTCATGACGTCATTGAGCAGCACATGGAATCTGACGTGGTTTCCTCCTAAACGTCTCTCTTCTGCTGCTCGGTGAAGCTCCAGTGCCACACGGTGGTGACGCTCCACTCTGGAGACGCTCCCCTCGTCAGCTCACGATGAAACCTGTGAGCAAAGACGTGTGACAGACAGCAGTGAAACCACAGGAAGGAGCGTGGGAAAAAAACACGCTTTCATGTTGACGGACGTTCTCAGAGATAGGTGGGAACTAGCTAACAGCGTGGGAACAGGAAGAAGCTACACTTTAACCAAGACGACTTGTGCTGCTTGTTTTACCCTAAACTGAACACAGTCTAGTTTCATTTCATGTGAACGTCCTCCAGCCTGATGTACAGTATGTGTTTCACTCTCAATTTATAGCATTTTTACATTTTCATTTCCTGACATTTAGTGCATTTTTTGAGTCATTTAAATATATTCAAGTTGTCAATTTAGGTTTTTGGAATCATTTTTGTATATTTTTGTAGTCCATTTGAGTAAGTTTCTCTCAACGATGTGTGTTTTTTGTCATTTCTTTGTGTTTTGCCATCGCTTTTGTTCTTTTGTGTTTTTTTCCTCTGTCATATTGTGTGCTTTTGAAGTCATCTTAGTAAATTTATGTAGTTGTTTTGGGTTTTTTAGATCATTTTTGCTGTCCTTATGTGTATGTTTCTCTCAGCATTTTTAGTTTTTTAAGTTATTTAAGTATATTTAAGTTGTCGATTTGACTGGCGCCCTGTCCAGGGTGTACCCCCGCCAAGCGCCCTATGAGAGCCGGAGATTGGCACCGGCAGACCCCCGCGACCCTGTTAAACGGGAAATAAGCGGGTAAGAAAATGGATGGATGGAAGTTGTCGATTTGGGTTTTTAAAGTCATTTTTGTATATTCATGTATTTTTGTATTTTTCAGACATTTTGTTTATTTTATTGTATTTTTGTAATCTTTTTGTGTATTTTTAGTATACTTATGTTGCTGTTTTGGGTTTTTGGAGTCATTTTTGTATATTTTTGTTGTCCTTGTGTGTATTTCAGACATTTTGTTTATTTTTGGAGTCATTGTGTGTTCTTCTTGTCCTCTTGTGCAAGTTTCTCTCAACAATATGTGTGTTTTTGTCATTTCTTTGTGTTTTGCAAGTCATTTATGCACATTTTGTTGTCCTGAATTTTTCAGACATTGTTTATTTCTGTAGTCATTTTGTGTTTGTGTTTTAGTATACTTCTGTTGTTGTTTTGGGTTTTTAAAGCCATTTAGTTTATGTTTCTCTTAACATTTCGTGAGTTTTTCAACTTATTTTAGTATATTTAAGTTGTCGTTTTGTCATTTTCTGTCATTTTGTGTGTTTCTGAACTCACTTCGTTTGCTACATTTTCTGCCTGTTTTCCATGTCTGCGTTATTTCAATGATACGTGTTGTGCATCTTTACTGATCTTTGTAAACTCAGTGAGTTCAGCAGATCCACTAAAAGCAGCTTGGACTGTTTACCTCTCAGTAATAACGTACATTTGTGTCTAAAACTCTTTGAAAGTCGTATGTGAGAAATAGAATTAAAATGCTTCATATTTAAAGCAGGTGGATTGGCAAAAACACGGAGCTAATTCATGATCAATCAATCGCTCGGAGCAGACAAACAAACCGGCCCATGTGAGATGCGTCCATCGTTCTTACTCGTAAACGGCTGTCGCTACTTTCATCTGTGGGCCGTCGGCGTCACTGGAGGTCACTTTAAAGATCTTTGTGCCCTCGGGATCATCGGGACCTTCGTGTGATGAAAGCATCCAAAACCTCATGACCACGAAGCAGAACTTCCTCCCTGCAGGAAGAAGAAAACCAACAATTAAATCATGTTAATGTGATGTCGCTCAGATTCAGAGGAACTCACTGCCCTCTGCCCCGCCCCTCTGCTTCACAGACGAACACATACATGTGTATGATGTGTAGCAGTCTGTTTGTGTAAATATATATCATGATGTTTGGTATATTTAAGAAAATGTGTATATTTTTGGTAGTTTTGTTTTTGATGTCATTTTGTGGTCTTGTTCATTTGTCTTTTGTATGTGTTGTCATTTTGTGTATTTGTGTGTGTTTGTGTGTATTTTTTCTTGCTTCATACGGTTATGATGTCATTTTGTCTTTTTATCGCTATGTATTTTTGTTGTTTTGTTTAGTGATAAGCTGATACATCGGCCAGCTGATGTTATCGGTCAATTTTTGCATTTTTTACGTTATCGGCATCGGCCGATGCGGGCTGCTGCGTTCGCCGATCCGCATTATTTATAGAGAACGGAAATATTTTGTACTGGTTCTTGTTCTACATCACCTGTTTTTAATATTTGTTAAATATTTATTACTTGTTGTTGTTCTACCTCACCTTTGTTAATTTCAATAAATGTTCATTTTTCATGAATTAAAACTTGTAGCATTTGTTATCATCGTGTAATTTTTATTATGTAAATTGAGGGGGCAAAATTAGTATCGGCTCAAGAAAATCATCAGTCCGTATTGGTCATCGGCTAAAGCTGGCGAAAAAAAACTCGGTATCAGCATCAGCCCTAAAAAATCTATCCCTAATTTTGTTATCATTTGTTGTCAGCAACACACACAAATGGCATGTGTGTGTCCCTGTGTGTCTGATGTGCGTTCAATGCTGGAAACCAGTTGTTCCTAAAGGTTGGAGAACCTCTAATATCCTCCAGCACCACAATAGGAAGAGTGTGTTCTACTGCTGCTAAACTCACTCACACGTGCTGTCTCTCAGGGTCACATACTACACTTTAGGACCCTCAGACTAACATTTGGGTTTTAATCAGTAAAACCCTCCGGGCGCCACACTGACTCAGTCATGTGACTTTGTCTGAATAATCCCTCCTATCTCCTTTCCTATCCACTTTTCCCAAACCCCGTGGATGATGTCACGGGGTTAAGGAAAGGTGTTAGGAGAGGAGTTAGGAAAAGACCATTATGTTTGTTTTGACAATCAGACGCACTTCCACTATGTCACGTAATAATCAGACGGGATCGCGAATCAGACCGTGAAGGTTTGTGATGTCTTCCGTAGTGAAAAAACTACAAATTTCAGAAAATGGACTAAAAGCACATTTAAAACACTTTCCACTGATATAATCTCATAAATCACTAGGTTTGAATGTAAATCAAAGGAAAAGAGGTTACCAGGCAACGAGGAACAACAGTGAAACTAAAAGAACGTCACACTGAGAATGGTTGATAAAACATTGTGGATAAAAATGTCAGTTATAATCTGATAATATGGTTCACATATAATCAATCAATCAATCTTTTATTTGTATAGCGCCAAATCATAACCAATGGTATCTCAAGACACTTTACAGTAGAGCAGTCTTAAGGACGGACTCTTCATTTTATGGATACACACATATGCATATATACGTATATACACATACATATGTATCCCACACCCAACATGAATTCATCATGGCGGCAAGGAAAACCTTCTGTTAAGCAGCAGGAACCTTGTGTGGATCCCATTCCTATGATGAACAGCCATCCACGTTATGCTGTGTTGGGTGTGTGCAGAGGAGAGGGTGGAGACAGAGTTGTTGAGACTCTGTAACTCCACACTGAGGATCCCACGGACCTGCAAGACAAAAGCCAGAAGGAGTACAGGAGCAAACACACAAGGGATGAAGCAGACATAGAGGGAGTGTTAGAGAGAGGAATGGGACCCTCTCCGGTCCCTCTCTAACCTAAATGACCTCTCTCTTAACGCCCTCTCCAACCTCTCTCCAACCGAGCATGCCAGACCCCCCCCCCCCGGCAGTCTATGCCTATTGCATCTTAATTATGAGCTATGAGCTGGTTCCTAACTAAAAGCTTTATCAAAGAGGAATGTTTTGAGCCTAACCTTAAAGGTAGAGAGGGTGTCTGCCCCCCGAACCGTGGTTGGTAGATGGTTCCAGAGAAGTGGGGCCTGATAACTGAAAGCTCTTCCTCCTATACTACTTTTAGAGATGAATGGAACAACGAGTAGTCCAGCATTTTGAGAGCGTAGTGTTCTGGGGGGATTGTATGGCACTACAAGCTCCTTGAGATAGACTGGTGCCTGTCCATTTAGGGCTTTATAAGTGAGAAGAATCTTGAATTCTACTCTATATTTTATGGGAAGCCAATGCAGAGAGGCTAATACAGGAGTAATGTGATCTCTTCTCCTAGTTTTAGTCAGTACACGTGCTGCAACATTTTGAACCAGCTGAAGTGTCTTAAGCGACTTGCTCGGGCAGCCTGCTAAAAGAGAATTACAATAATCCAGTCTAGAGGTAACAAAAGCATGGACTAGCTTTTCGGCGTCGCCCTGAGACAGGATAGATCTGATTTTAGCAATGTTACGGAGATGAAAGAAGGCAGTTCTTGAAGTTTGTTTTATGTGAGAGTTGAAGGATAAATCCTGATCAAATAGAACCCCAAGGTTTCTAACAGTTGTGCTTCGTGCCAGAGTAATGCCATCTAGGGCAGTTAGGCTAGCATAGGTTTCTCTAAGGTGTCGTGGGCCCAGTACAATGACCTCAGTCTTGTCTGAAGTTAAGAAGAAGAAAATTTTGGTCCATCCAGGCCCTAATGTCCTTTAGACAGGCCTCAAGTTTAGATAGCTGATTTGTCTCACCTGGCTTCATTGATACATACAGTTGGGTATCATCAGCATAGCAGTGAAAGTTAACAGAGTATTTTCTCATAACATTACCAAGGGGGATCATATAGATGCAGAAGAGGATTGGACCTAGCACAGAGCCCTGAGGAACCCCGTAGCTTACTTTAGTGTACACAGAAGACCTATTATTCACGTGTACAAACTGGTACCTATCAGATAGGTGGGACTTAAACCAGTTTAGGGCAGTCCCTGTGATTCCAAGTAATTCCTCTAATCTCTCTAGTAGAATATAGTGATCTATAGTGTCAAAAGCTGCACTAAGATCTAATAAAACCAGCACTGAGAGTCGTCCTTCATCTGAAGCCCAGAGTAGATCATTAGTTACTTTAACTAAAGCAGTCTCTGTGCTGTGTTGAGCTCTAAAACCTGACTGGAAGTCCTCGAACAGGCTGTTGTTTTGAAGGAAGTCACAGAGCTGAGCCGCCACAACTTTCTCAAGAACCTTTGAAATAAAAGGAAGATTAGATATAGGCCTGTAGTTTGCTAAAGTGCTGGAATCAAGAGTAGGTTTTTTTGAGAAGGGGTTTGATTACAGCTACTTTAAAGGACTGTGGCACGTAGCCTATTGATAGGGATATATTTATTGTCTCCAGCAAAGATGGGCAGACCAGGGGAACAACTTCTTTAAACAGCTTAGTTGGGATCGGATCTGAAAGGCAGGTCGATGGTTTGGAGGATGAAATAATAGAGTTAAGTTCCTGAAGTCCTATATGTGTGAAACAGTTTAGGTTAGGCCTATTTACATTTAATGGTACAGCAGGCCCAGGTGAAGGCAGGGAGTGGCTAATTTTATCTCTAATCTTATGAATTTTATCGTTAAAAAATGTCATAAAGTCCTCACAGCTGAGGGCTAGAGGAATCATGGGCTCAATAGAGCTCTGACTTTGTGTTAGCCTGGCTACAGTGCTGAAAAGGTACCTCAGATTATTTTTATTTTCTTCAATTAGTGAGGAGTAGTATGTAGATCGACTATGTCGTAAGGCTGTCATGTATTTACTATGGCTTTCTTGCCAGAGTATTCGTGACTCCTCTGTTTTATTGGAGCGCCACATTCTCTCTAATTTACGGGTTGTTTAATAATAAGATATGGATTTTAGATTATTTAAAGTTGATAAGGAATATTATTGCATTGGTAACTTACATGATCTGCGTCCCTTTTCAGTCTTTGTGAGTTTTTGAGCGCGCTCAGGTATGCCCTTTAAATGTTGTCGCCGCAAGGAATCGTGGGTCATCATTATGTGGTCTCTTTTGGTAAAGGATGCATCAGTGTTTCCTAGGCTAAAGGAGATTATAAAGGAAGCATTGAGCCTCCTTTCCTCAGCTTTTAGAAAATTGGAACGCTATTTATCATGCACTTAAAGCTGCAGTATGTAGATTCCTCTCTCCACTCCGTTTTAAAACCAAAACTTAGCCTCCCTTACTGGTGTCTTTGTGAACGCTTCTAGCAACTTTTTTCTCAATAGAGACTAGTGACAAATGTATGGACTTTATCTTCAGTTATTTAAAATTTTTCTGGTGTTTTAGAGACTCTGACATGAATATACGTATCACTATAGTTACTGTCCTGAACAGCGGCTACTGCCATCAGCTCATCCCCACCAGAGAGCTCACTGAGGTGACTGATCTCAGCTGCCGCTCAGAGAACACTGACAACCATCACTCCACATCCAGACTGTAAAATTAATTCACCTTAAATAAGCTTCTCTTAGGTTTACACACCATTTATCCCACCTGTTCTCTCGCTCTCTGTGATGGGGATCCGCGTGTACGCAAAGTGATCTGTTCCTCCCGAGTATGTTTGTGACTTTATTCTGTTCTCCACATCGGTCTGCCTTTTTCCGCTTGATTTGCTGAGTCACTGTTGTATCTAATGCTGTGATGGAGACTTCTGCTGGAATTTATTAGGCTCATTTCCAGAGCCTGGAGAAGGCAAATAGATTTACTGTCCCATCAGCACACTTTGGATTACAATATGATCAAAGATGTGTATGGATTTTGGACCAAATTATGCTAAATAAACGTACATACTGCAGCTTTCCCTAAACATTATACCCAACCTGGCAACCCTGTTATTAGCGATGGACCCGTTTAGTTTTTACCCATTTGGAATAACGTTGAGTATTCAAACAACGGTTTCCGACTCACCGTACTGATCGAAGACAACGGAAACGTCCTCTGGGAGCAGGAATATGATGTCGTCTATTTGGACAGAGAGCTGTCGTCTCTGAGCCGCAGAGAGGGATTTACATTTCTGCTCCACGTACGCCCTCGTCTGGAACAAGGAAACAGAATCACGTATTTCACCATTTTTTACTTTAAAGGTGACCCCGTCGCACCCTGATCACATTAGAGCTGGGACAACACATCAACGTATATATATATATAGATATACACATATATATATATAACATTTTAACCTATCAGTATGATTTGTTCATTAAAAGCCCATAAATAATATGCCTATTTACATTGCTTAATACTTCTGTAATGATAAATAAATTATCTTTCATTCGACTTTAAAACCTCCACCTGCATTTTATTTTGTTCATTATTCTGAAACTTAGGAGTGTGTAGGGATTAGGGATGTAACGATTAATCGTAAGGCAGTTAAAAATTGATTCATAGGTATCACGTTTAACATCGATGCTCGGAAAATTGAATCGCAGTACTTTTTTTAAACAGCAATGGGCGCTATATATTTATCCTTCTCGTCTAAAAGTGTAGGCGGCGGGCGGAATCTGCTACTACTTTCTTTCTGGCCGCCATCTACTCTTAAACATGTTCATAAATGATTCCTTACTCCTTTAGCACCGAAAGAATATCTGTAATATTACAAGAATATCTGTAAAAGTTACGTTTTTCTATTAGCTCTGTCTGCTAGCATAGCATCTCTTCTTCACTGCAAGGATATCTGCATGCCAACCGACCACTGGGTTACCAGCGCCCTCTGCTGGTCCAAACAAATATCTGACGTAAATACAGTGCAGACTGTTTTTTGTTTTTTTTAAGTCCAATTGTTAAGGCACAAAATAAATTTTCAGTTGCACTTTTAAAAAGAAAAGAAACTATTATGTAGTTTTGCATTGTTTACTATAGAACCAGAATTTAAATTAATAGGCTTCTTCATTTATATTATTCCTTTATTTATTTCATTCAAGATTTATTTTTAGTTAAATTGCATTGTTTTGAATCATTTATCAAGGGATTCTTTTGACAATTAAATATAAAAGGAAAATAGTATTTTCTAGGTTTTTTTTCTCCAAAAAAATAAAGGAATATTCGTCTACATTCCCATTTTGTAAAATAAATCGTGAGAGAATCGTATCATGAACCCAGTATCGTGAATCAAATCTTATCGGGAGTTGAGTGAATCGTTACATCCCTCGTACGGATCGACCGATATGGGTTTTTTTTAGGGCCGATGCCAATACCTATTTTTTTTCCCATCAGCCTTAGCCAATGACCGATACGGACTGCCGATTTTCTTGAGCCGATATTTGGAGCTGATGATACTTTTGCTCCCTTAATTTACATCATAAAAATTACACAATAATGATAACAAATGGTACAGTTTCAATTTTCAAAAATGCAACATTTATTGAAATTAACAAAGGTGAGGTAGAACGACACCAAGTAATAAACATTTAACAAATAATAAAAACAGGTGAAGAACAAGTAAAAATAGTGAGACATCTCATGAAATATTATAAAAGAACTGTTCGTCATTGTCCTGAAAAAAGCTGACAAAAGTTGTCCTGACTGAAGATATATTTTATGAACAGTATAAATATACAGTATATAATTATAGTATTAAACACTAAAACAAACCATGAATGATAGTTCATTCCAACACAACCCCAGAACATAAATTAACAGAGGAAAATAACGTGATGTCAGATGTACATTAAGCAACAAATTGTTCAAGTTTCTGTTCTAAACTGCATCAACATTAACAGGAATAAATATTTAAACAAGTAGTAAAACTGCTTCTCAAAGTTTTAAAAACTTCTTCTCGGTAAAGAGTGAGAAGCAGAGAAACAAACACACACACACCAAACCTCCAGCCAGCTGCTCGTTAAATACAACTGTGATAACAACACAGAACAACGTCAGCTAAGTTAAACAGTTAAAAGATGCTTCGAAAGTTTAAAACTTGCCGTTGGGGTTGAAGAGCTTCCTTCACACTCTGCTAGTGGGGGGAGGGGCTCTGCAGCCTCTGTCTCCAGCAACACGGAGCAGCCTGTGGCAAGCCACTCTGTATATAAAGCGGATCGGCGAACACAGCAGCGTGCATCGGTTGATGCCGATACACGCAAAACATGCAAAAATCGGCCGGCCGATGAATCGGTCGATAACTAATTTATAGGTAGACTAGCACAGTACTCGTCGGAAGTGGTATGTATTCATATTGTTTTTGAAGCCTTTTTGTATATTTTGTGCATTTCTGGAGTCATTTTGTGTATTTTTTGTATAAATATTGTTTTTGTTTTACTCATTTAGTATATTATATTATAAATACCTTGTGTGTGTGTGTGTGTGTGTGTGTGCTCCAGTGAAATGTTTGAGACGCTGATAACCAAACTCCATAGGCATTGTAGCGCCAATCAGAAAAGTAACAAAACTGCGCAAAACAACAAGTAAAGCTCCAAACTACATGAGTGAATAAGTAAATTAAGGTATTATCTACAATTCGGCTGCCTTGTTTTTTAAACAAAAATCATTGTTTACCTTCGAATCGAATGGTCAAAGCTTAACTTCCATGCACGGCACCACCGAGAATCTCGCCAAATTAAAATAATGGATGCACACACTCGCTGTATTTGGAAGTCGTTGACAAAGTTTCAGGTTGAACATGCACAACGTCGGGGAGATATTTGCTCCAAAAACACACACGCACACACCAGTCTTGCTTTTATAGGTAGATTATAGGTAGATGTTAAATAAATGAATACATGTTTATTCTTTATATTGAATTGTATTGTATTGAATTACAGCAAGGTTTGGGTCAATTACATTTTTCAGTCACAATTACATTTTCTATTACCCATGATCAATTACAATTGAATTAGGATTACATTTTTTTCCAGTTACAATGAAATTACAATTATTTGTGTGTCCTCAAAAGTCAATTACAATAGTGTTCTCAATTACTAAAGTTCAATTACAATTAATTACAATTACTGCACTAAATAACCTAATAAAAGTTAACCTACCTCTTGTGTTAGCCTTCCATTAGCATCTCTTATGATAGCGCATCCCAAATCAGCTGTAAAATACATCTGTTATCAATATATGTATCATCTAATGTATTTCCTATTGTTACCTTGTTAGGTTTCCTCAACAATAAATATTATAGGTTTTAATAATGTGGGCATCTGAGCCTTTTTTGTGTCAGTATTAGGGTTTGGTATCGGTTGGGTTTTATCCAATACTGGTGCCAACTCGGTATTTATTAAACGGTTCCGGTGCTTAAACGTTACTTTCCAAAAAAAAAATAAACTGCATACACATACATAATACCCTATTATTTCAATATTATCTTAAATAATATATATATATATATATATATATATATATATATATATATATATATATATATACACACATACAAGTAACATATAGAAATAATAAACAAAAACATTTAAATAATATCAAATAAAACAATATTGTATTAAACTATATAATACTGGAGATGAATACTGTTATCATGATTTTATAGTTTTGGCAAAATGTGGGAAAGCTTGATAATAAACATATTTTAATAATAGTTAACTACATATGTGTAGAACTGTACATAGAACTGTAACATGGTTCCCCAGTTTTGAGTACAATAATAATTGACAATTTTTATAGAATTTTCATGTCAATTAAACTTACAAAGTAAATTATCTAAACTCAATTGCAATTTCATTATGATTACGACAGCAACAGTTTTCTTAAATTACAATTATAAGTACACGATAATTATAATTAGTAATCAATTATGTGGTTACAATTATAAATGGGCCCAACCCTGAATGACAGCCAAGCAGAAAAAAATAAATATCAACCAACCAATCAAAAGCTGACTTTACCTCGTCAGACACTATCCCCTTCAGCTCGTGGAATCTGCCGTTGGACATCTGACTGGAGACGTGAACCACAGCCTGAAGACCAGACGAGACGTGCTTTAGTGACACCATGAAGAGCTCTGAGCACCCAAATGTCATGACAAAAAATACAGAAATTACATATACTAAACACTTTGTGTTATTAGAATTAAAAAAGTTTATTTTGGATGTTTTTATTTTTTTTATTTGGACAAAAAAATCATTGTTTTTTGTTCTTTTGAGACAAACCCTATTTTCTGTTATCTAGGCCCTGTACTACAAAGCTACATTTCCCCTTATTGCGCTAACTTCCAGGATTTAATCGATGTGTGCTATACTACACTGGTTAACTTCTTATGGTGATAAATCACCATCTGAGCAGATACTAAAGCCCCGCCTCCTGACCAATCAGATCTCTTAGAAAACGAGCTGTCCAATAACAGGAGGATCATTGCGTGAACACGTGTCTGTGTTGATCTGATGTGATCGAATCGAATCGTCAGGTCCCTATGGCACAACTCTACTTATCTAAAACCGTTATTTGTGTATTTATTTCTATTATAAAATGTGAACGATGTCCTCTGTGATGTTTTGTGATGTTTACCTGTTTAATTCCTCTGTTAAACTCTTCAGAGTTTAAGTCTATCTCAAAGTACAGCTCGATCAGATACATGATCACTTTGCACCGGATCCATGTGATCGGGTCCGGGATGCCCACCACGGAGACCGCGGGCCGGGATCCGGAGCTCCCCGGCGGCTCCGATCCGAACATTCTGCGTCCGTCCCCGGCGAACACGACCTTCCTCCGGGCGCTCATCCGGCCCACCTCTGCGGAGAAAGGGCGCGCTGCTGCGGCGTAGGTCCATCGCTGCTGCCGGTGGTTCCGCGGCTGTTTGCGGCAGGTGGAGCCGCTTCTCAGAGCGCACAGCCCGGCCAAGCTGCCGACCTCCCGGCCCACGGCCAGGCTGGAGATCCGCTGCATCACCGCAGAGAGGACGCAGCGCAGCGGGCAGACGATGCCATTGAAGCCGACTGTTCTCCTCCGTAAACTTACACAAGCGACGCCATGTTGGACCCACAATGCATTTGGAGAGCAGCTGCGTTCAGGGGCTGTGGGAAAAGTGGAAACTCAGGCCAAACTTCATTTGAACAAACTTTAACAATGAAACAATTTGTTTAACGATCACTGAAAATACACAAAATTTCTCCAGAAACATACAAAATTACATAAAGTTCATAAGCCTCAATGTCAACTATTAAATCACGTCACAGCACAATTGATTTCATTGGATTTTAATGTTTGCTTTGCTGGGATCTATTCTGTAGGTCAATGTTTCTCAACCTTTTCAGCCCCAAAATAAAGGTTCCAGAGACCAGGGACCCTCCAAAATAAAGGTCCCAGAGACCAGGGACCCTCCAAAATAAAGGTCCCAGAGACCAGGGACCCTCCAAAATAAAGGTCCCATAGAGCAGGGACCCTCCAAAATAAAGGTCCCATAGACCAGGGACCCCCACTGTAGCTGAAGGTGGTTGAACACAGACATGAACATTGAAGAACAGTCATGTGGAGACAGGACCATCTATAAGGGGGAATAAAGGGGAGAGATTTTTGGGGTCCATCCATAAAGTCAGTAAAATGATGGTCCATTGTTCTATGAATCTGTGATAACCACATTTATTAATTCATCTGAATAATATCCACTGTTATCCAGGAACGTTTATTATTATTTGAGCATAACAATCTTCTTGTACACTCATCTTAAAGATGTAAATACTTGTTTTAATCAGAAATAAAATGGGTTAAAAGTGACCAAAGGTGGTGAAATGGGATTTTAAAAACTTGGTTAAAAGTTGCAAATTAGAGTTCACAAAAAACAGACAAAAAAAGTGGTTTAAAGGGTTCAAAGCATCAATATATTGGCTTAAAAGTGGCAGAAATAAAGAACAATTAGTTTAAACTAGCCAATAAGTGGCATGACAAATCGAGAAGGTTAAAAATAAACTTTATTGATAACCCCACTGGGGGAAATATGGAAGTTACAGCACCTCCAAAAAAAACAGGAAATATAAATATAAACAGCATCAATAGCAATAATACTAGGCATAAACACTGTACACTTTCACTTGTGGAAAGACAGATCAGATGAAACAACACACACAGTGAGCTGCATTAGTAATATTGATGATTATTCTACATCAGAGTCATGTGATGCTGTTAAACAGTCTGAATGCAGATGGAATAAATGGCCTGCAATAGCGCTCTGTCTAGGGTGGATGTCTCAGTCTGCTGCTGAAGGAGTTGTCCATGATAGATGTCAGCTTCACTCACATCCTCCTCTCATTCACCTCCTCTACAGAGTCCAGAGGACAGTCCAGGACAGAACTGGTATTTGTACGTCTCCACGATCTCTATGTCCAAACCCTGGATGTTCACTGGTGCAGAACGGGGTGACTTCATATGGAAGTCTATCACCATCTCTTTTGTCTTGCTGGTGTTGAGCTGAAGGTGGTTGAGCTCCAGTTGACAAAGTCCATAATGACCTGCCTGTACTGCTGTTGCTCCCGTTCAACCCCACAATGGCTGTGTCATTGTGAACTTCTGCAGGTGGCAGCTCCCAGAGTTATAGCAGAAGTCCGATGTGTACAGGGGGAAGAGAAAGGGGGAGAACACTGTACCCTGCACCCTGTGCTGCAGACTGCCATCTCGGACTCACAGTCTTGAGGCCTCATGTACTGTGGTTTGTTGGACAGGTAGTCTGTTGTCCATGCAGCCAGGTGGCAGTCTACTCCCACTCTTTCTAGCCTCTCCCCTAGAAAGACCATGCTGGATGGTGTTGAAGGCACTGGAGAGGTCAAAGAACATGACCTTCACAGTGCTGCCGGTGTTCTCCAGGTGAGTCCAGGATCTGTGCAGCAGGTAGATGACGGCGTCATCCACCCCTAGGTCCGGATAGGCAAACTGCGGGGGATCCAGGTTTGAAGTCACCAGGGGACGGAAGTTGTTGACCTTTCCATGATCTTCATCAGGTGAGAGGTGAGGGCCACGAGTCTGAAGTGGTTAGGCTGCCTGGGGTGTGACGTCTTTGGGGCTGGCATCACACAGGATGTCTGCCACAAAGTAGGGAATGTGGTTAAATTGCCAAAAACAAGCATGAAATCTGGTGAAAATATGTTAAAAGTGACAATAATGGGTGAAGGTATGTGACATTATGTGGCAAATTGGTGGAAAGGGTTTATAAGTGCTGAACATGTCTTAAAAGTGGAAAAAAATGTGAAGAAAATTGAATAGAGAAGTGGCAGAAATTGGAGTCATGTAGCAAAAATTCATTAAAAGAAGAAAAAATATGGCAAGAAAAAGTGATGAAAATAGGTTAAGATATGACAAGTTTGGTGAAAATGGGTAAAAATAAGCAAAAATGGGCTCAAATTGTTAAAAAAAAATGTTCTAATTTACAGAAATGTTTGTGTTATTTTCAAGCAGCCCAATTGATATGAATTTAAACTGGGTTGAATGGATTCACACAGTCCACATTAGAAGGATATTTCATTGGTTAAATTTAAATTATTATTATTTAAAAAGTTATTATTAATGAATAAATGAGAAAGAAGAAAAGTTGGGGGAAAATGTCAAAGCACAAATCCAACAAATACAAAAAAGACAACAAAACACACACTGATGACAAAAGCATATTACAGAACTATACTAAAAACATATTTTAAAAATATCAGAAATGTATACAAAATGACAGTGAAAAGAGATGAAAAAAAACCCTCCAAAAAATATACAAAATTACAGAAAAAATACACAAACGACAACATATTCAGAAAGAAAACAAAATAAACAAACATGGTGACTGGCATGCGGCCTTTAGTCTGAAATGTAAATGAACAAAATGACAAAAATACACAGAACGACTCCCAAAATACACAAGATTACCATAACTCTGCACAACATAAACAGAAATATGCAAACATTTCCTCAAATACATAAAAATGCACAAAATGACTCGAAAAACTTTCAAAATTTTACACAAAATTAGAACCAAAATAAACATCAACAACAGGAAGATACATAACGACATAAATAACAGATACAATTCACATTGATTAAAATGTCTAAATCAATGTGAATATCCAGGTAAAATAACTTTAATATAAGTAATATAGAAAAACATTATTACTCCAGTTTTTAAAATAACCATAATAATAAACTGCATTGAGCTAAATACTGTAGACTTATTTAACACGTTAAATCCTTCACATATTAATCAAGCATTTATTTGTGCTGTTTTTCTCTTTTAAAAACCAACTATAGATGAAGTGAATGAAGACGAGAAAGCTGCGTTACCAGCTCTGTCTACTAGATGGAGACCAACACTCATTTATCACAAGCACGTGCTGCGTGTCTGACAGGCCTCACGTGCCAAAGAAGGGATGACTTTCTAACAGTAAGTATGTTTTAACACTTTCAAAGTGCGTTTAACACGTTGATGGATACAAACACAGACGTTTCCCACCAAATATTATTTCAATAAATAATCAATAAGTGATCGAACATGGATGATCAAAACTCTCTCATTTTAAAACAGAGCTGATGATTCAAAAAGCCGCTAAAACACCCAACCTGGCAACACAGCTCGTGGTCATTGTTACTCTTCTCACACACAGTTACGGGGTCTTTTTTTTTTCTTTTTTCGCTGACTTTACAGTTTTTCTCGATTGTTTCCACACATTTTCTGAAAGCATTCCTCATACTCACACAACTCTACACACAAAGCCAAAATAACACCTCAATTCTCCTCCTAAATGTAACATTTGTGATTTCTTCTCAAAATGGTATTTTGTTTAGAAACAAACCATCATATGAATAGACATGAATAAGAACCAGTTGAACACGGATGTGCTCAATGTAAAACACTTGTTCTCCATTCATCATAGACGCTAATGAGGCCTTTTTTAGTTCAGTGTTACACTAACTACAGACAGTACATACTGTGTGTTGTGAAATATTTGAGAATATTGTTTTTATACTCAGAACACACAAATACACAATCAAATATATTTATTTTTTCCCACAAAAACAATTTACACTGTACTGTACAACCAACACAAACTTACACATTCATATGTGTCTTGATTGGGATGTAACTGAAACTGAAACGTTTCCCTCGGGGATTAATAAAGTATATCAATCAATCAAAACAAAATAATTTACTGTATACAGTTACAGTAAAAAAGAAATTAATAAAACGATGCTGCATCCTCTCTTCCATTCGGTTTGGCCACAGCAATGCTGCAGGGCTCTGGTTCTAGCTCTGGCTCTGGTTCTGGCTCTGGCTCTAGCTCTGGTTCTGGCTCTGGTTCTGGCTCTGGTTCTGGTTCTGGCTCTGGTTCTGGCTATGGCTCTGGTTCTGGCTCTGGTTCGGGCTCTGGCTCTGGCTCTGGTTCTAGCTCTGGCTCTGGCTCTGGCTCTGGCTCTGGTTCTAGCTCTGGTTCTAGCTCTGGCTCTGGCTCTGGTTCTGGCTCTGGTTCTGGCTCTGGTTCTGGTTCTGGTTCTGGTTCTGGTTCTGGCTCTGGTTCTGGTTCTAGCTCTGGCTCTGGTTGTGGCTCTGGTTGTGGCTCTGGTTCTGGCTCTGGTTCTGGTTCTAGCTCTGGCTCTGGCTCTGGCTCTGGTTCTGGCTCTGGTTCTGGTTCTGGCTCTGGCTCTGGTTATAGCTCTGGCTCTGGCTCTGGCTCTGGTTCTGGCTCTGGTTCTAGCTCTGGCTCTGGCTCTGGCTCTGGCTCTGGCTCTGGTTCTGGCTCTGGCTCTGGTTCTAGCTCTGGCTCTGGCTCTGGCTCTGGCTCTGGCTCTGGCTCTTGTTCTGGCTCTGGTTCTAGCTCTGGCTCTGGCTCTGGCTCTGGCTCTGGCTCTGGCTCTAATGTTGGCATCCATTGCTCCAAAACAGAAGAGCTGCTATGTTGCTATGCTAAAGCTCTGATTGATTATTGTAAAACTGTGTGACCAGCCCATGTGATGAGTCAGCCCAGATAACACGCATACGTCTCGTCGATGTCGGCCTCAGATGGTGTGTCAGCATTCTACTGCTAATGCGTCATTTTGTGAGTTTTTCCCCCCAAATCGATGACACCACTTATAAAATTGTAGAGCTGTAAAACGTTTTAGTGCTGGGGCTCTTTTGGCTATATGCTGCTGAAAATACATTTATGATCATGAACTGTGTCTCTTTATTTTGTCCACACATAATAAGCTATTTAGTGGTAGTATATTGTTGTTGTGATATTGCCATATTCCTATCAGATTTAAGTAAAAACTTGACTATGTTAATGGAGATATTTATACTAATTGAATGATCTGAGCTAAATAAAGGTTAATATACGCTGAACATCTTTAATCCATCGTCCAAACATCGGCCAAACGCCGATGTCTCCGCGACGTCTGCCCAATGAGCAAACGCTCTCCATAATACGTCTCACCGATGCAACTTCATTCATCGTGCCGATGTCGACGAGATGTATGTGTGCTATCAGGGAGTGTGGATAGTAGAGAATTTAGAATGACAGCGTGTTCCTTGTGAAAACAAGACATTTTCTTCATGAAAATTGTGTCAAATGCAGATAATTGTGTGTAGTGTTTTGAAAAAAAGTGTGTTTTAAAACAGGAATTGTGTTCAGCGCGTTGGTGCATTAGTTACACGTTGTGGTCATTGTGTCTCAACTACCAGTAACTGTTTGTAAACAATTGAGAAAAACTGTAAGAATTAATGAAGGGAAAGTTTTGACATTTGTGTGAAAATGTAAAAGTTAAATTTTAAAAGTCTGCAGACCAATCAGAGCTTTGTTCAGGGACTGGGTGCTTTATTTTTTAAAGTCTTTATTTCTTGGTGTGTTTTTAAATCATTTGGTGTGTATTTTCTGTCTGTTGAAGGAATGAAGGAAATAAGCACAATCGTAGAAAGAATAAAGGCTTTTGTGTATATTTTTCTGTTATTTTTGTCATTATCTTTGTGTCTCTAGAGTCATTTTTTTGTTTTAGTTGTTTTTTGTGTATCTGATTTCATGCTGAGTCATTTTCTTCTGTTGTTTGTGTTTTTGGGGTCATTTTTATTTATTGTTGCTGTTGTTTTTTCTATATTTTTTTCTCATTTTGTATGTTTTTGGAGTTCATTTATGTTGGTTTTTCTAAATGTGTGAGTCATCAAAATACGTATTTTTTGGGGGCCCCACACAGTAATGCCGAGCGGCCGCACGTGGCCCCCGGGCCTCCACTTGCCCATGTCTGCTCTTGCTTGCGTTCACATCTGATCCGCGCATGTTTTTAAAACAGGCAAAATAATATGGCTTGAAATTTATTATTCATCGGATAAGTGATTAATATGCAAAATTATGCAAATGAAGATGCAATTAGGCTCCAATTCTCCAGTGTAATCTTCCATTATAATTTAATACAAAGTAAGAGAGTAATTGGTGTCACATGTAATTACTCTTACTGGAGTACATTCTGATTGGCTGTGTGCTGGTTAGCCTATGCTAATGCACCATGTGGTGTTTTAACAGGTTTAGGAAAACACGACAGGCCGTGGTCACATGGAGAAGAGGAAAAGACTTCCTGACACGAGAGACACGTCCACCAATCAGAGAGCAGAGAACGACTGGACAGGTTATACACACACATGCACACACACACACGCACTGTGAGGGGTGAATACATTCTAAATTAATACACACCAGATCTAACACACGTGTACCTGCCTAACTTTCACTAAACGTACCTAATGTCACTAGTTAGGTGTAGTGGCAGGTGTGGCGTGAGTGAAGCTATAGCGATCAGGTGACCTTCACTATGTAGCACCATCTACGTGACATGTAAACACTATTAGGTGCTTACACGTGCAGACGTGTACACGTGTGTAAGTCAGTAAGTGTGTGTGTGTGTGTGTGTGTGTGAGTGTTGTATTCTGACCAATCACAGCAATGATCTGACTCAGAGCGTAACACTACAGTCACTACCACTCTATGGACGGGTGTAGTGACACAGACTGTAACCTGTCTAAATGGTGGTCAGTTATACACGCACACTTACATTCCTGCAGTGTTTACAGGTCACCTGACCACGATAGCTTCACTCACGTCACACCTGTGTCTACGTGTGACTGATATATGTATGTTAGTTAGTTAGGTGTACATCCAGGTGTGGCGTCGTGTGCACACAAACGCATATATACACACACACATCCCTCCGTCCATCCATACACTTCCATACAAGCATCCGTCCGACTGTTCGGGAATCCGTCCATCCATCCAATTTTCATCCATCCAACCATTCATTCATTTATTCCCTTCCTTCCATCTGTGAATCCGTTCATCCATCCATCATCCATCCATTTAACCATTCATCCATCCATCCATCCATCCATGCATCTGTCCATCCATCCATCCATCTAACCATTCATCCATCATCCATGCATCTGTCCATCCATCCATCCATCCATTCATCCATCCATCCATCCATCCATCCATGCATCCATCATCCATCAGGTCCACCAGCCATTCATCCAGCCAGCACTAGCACCATCCACATCCCAGCAATACCATCAGCCAGCGATAACCAAGCCATCCACCAGCCAGCCAGCCAGCAGTCCAGCCATCCATCGGCAGCGGCATCCGCCAGCCAGCCAGCGAGCGAAGAAGCCATCCATCCGGGCCGCCAGCCAGTCCAGCCAGCCAGCAGCCAGCCAGCGAACAGCCGCCAGCCGGCAGTCCAGCGAAAACCAGGCATGCCAGTCTCATCCATGCCAGCCATCACAGCCATCCAGCCAGCGAAACCATCCAGCCAGCCATCCAGCGTAGCCAGCCAGCCCCAGCCAGCATGCCAGCAGCCCATCCAGCCAGCCATCCAGCCATCCATCCATCATCCATCCCTCCATCCCAACCAGCCATCCATCGAACATCCATCCTGCCATCCATCCATCCAATCCATCCATCCATCCATCCATCCATCATCCATCCATCTAACATCCATCCATCCATCTAACCATTCATCCATCCATCCATCCATCCATCCATCCATCTATCCATCCATCCATTCATCCATCCATCCATCCATCCATCCATCCATTCATCCATCCATCCATCCATCCATCCATCCATCCATCCATCTAACATCCATCCATCCATTCATCCATCCATCCATCCATCCATCCATCCATCCATCCATTCATCCATCCATCCATCCATCCATCCATCCATCCATCCATCCATCCATCCATCCATCCATCCTCTGTGCAGTAAACAGATCCAAACATTGATGTGAATCTGCTTTAATTGATTCTTTGATTTGCTTCGTGGTTCTTTGATGATTCACTTTTTGTTTGCAGATAAATTAACTCCCGTCTTTGGTTGGCGCGGCGACGGCAGATCTGGCGTTCAGGTAGATGTTTGTGGGAAAGTTCAAGTGAAACATCACGAAGTCGACTTCCAAGTGTGTTTTGCATTTTTCAGCCTGTGTGAAAATTCTGCAGGACGCTCCATTAGCTTTGCTTCTTTCTGCTGCTTCCAGTCTCACGTCAATCAGGCCTGGCCGTCCAGCTCGCAGCGCTCCACCTGTTTTCTCTCTTTGATCTCATTTGATTTGGATTTTGGGAGGTTGTTGACATTCAAATCTCTGTGGGCGGTGCTCAGCCACGACGATTACCCATTTGTTCCAACGTATCCCAAACACACATTGATGGGGTTGTTTGCACTGGAACAGTTTTCTTTTTCCCTGGAAAGTCCAGAGCCAAATTCACATGAGCTCCCTGAAAGTTTGCTCAGTGTTGGAAGAACAAGCTGCACAAATGGAAGCCATTTTTCTACAGTCACAACGAGACATGTCAGAGAGTTCTGCAGAACGAAGCGAAGCCTGGGGATAAATAAAGAAACATGTCACTGGTCATTTTCTGCAGATCCTCACCAGCCCTGCACCTGAACCCTCATTAACACCCCTGATTATTACAAATTTCATTTAGATTTACCAAATGAGCTAAAAGATGAACGTTGGGGAAGCAAATATTCCATTTCACTCTAAATCAAACATGGACAGTTTTCAGCCCGGGGGCCAAATGTGGCCCTTGGCCTGAATTGTTTGGCCCCCAAAATAAATGCACAAAATTACTCCAAAAACACACCAAAGTATAACAAAAATCCACATAATAACAACAAAATATCAGAAAAAATACACGTAATGACAACAATACACAAAATGAAACAATTACTGAGAAATACACAACTTCAAAAACAAAAGTAACACAAAAATATATAAAATGACTGCAAACAAACACAAACCCATTGTTCTTTCCATGAAGCTCACTCTAATATGTGGGACTGGTGGCTATGTGCTAAGCTAATGCAAACATCTGCTACATGCTAAGCTAACTCAAACATGTGAGACTGGCTGCTACATGCTAAGCTAACTCAAACATGTGGGACTGGCTGCTACATGCTAAGCTAACTCAAACATGTGGGACTGGCTGCTACATGCTAAGCTAACTCTAACATGTGGGACTGGCTGCTACATGCTAAGCTAACTCAAACATGTGGGACTGGCTGCTACATGCTAAGCTAACTCAAACATGTGGGACTGGCTGCTACATGCTAAGCTAACTATGTTTAGTGTCTACAGTTTTCATCTCTAATGGAAACTAAACTTGTGGTTGTAATTGCAAAGACAAGCCAGCCTCTGCATCACAGCACTTCCTCCAAGCAGCTGATCACACCCACCCTGTGTGTGGGCAGAGCGCAATCACTGAGGAAATGTAGGCCGCCTCCGCCCGCTGTCACCGGAAAGGGAAGTCCACCTGTGCAGTGACATGCACCGCTGCAGCTGCATTTCCTGCGACCGTCTGCCGTTCGTCTTCCTTTATACGCTGCTGCCTCACACACACACACACACACACACACACACACACACACACACACACACACACACACACACACACACACACACACACACACACACACACACAAACCTCACGTGTAGTGGGTAAGTTAATATTCACTCTGGAAGGTAAAGAAATGTCTTCACACATGTCAGAATAATTAACAAACCCAAACCCAAATCAATTTGAAACACAGGTTTGGATTGGTGGAGGTTTTCCTCGCCAGCGCACAAATCCCTCAAACATCACAGATCTGGAATGGCGAGTCCTTCTCTATAAATTCTATAAATGTCTGGTCTCTTTTCATGGATTACTGTCATTTGCCTTCCACCATTGTGAGCGCCTGCCAGCCCGCCGTGCCATTTCTGGGCCTGTGTTTCCAACCTTGATATATTTGCCAAATGAATATTTGAAGCTGTAATTAAATTTATCCCACCTCTACACCTTCTGTAAGACGGCCACCTTGCACATTTTTTTTTTTCACGATCCATATTTTAGTTTTTTTTTTTCTGTGAGGAGGAAAACATTGAGCTTGTTGCCATTTTTTAATGATTTGGAATGAGGATATTTTTACATGAATAAATCTGATTTAAGGGCATGTAAAAAGGCATTCACGGACACAGGAAGAGCTGTCGGACCTAATAAACGCTCAGAGAAAGACGCAGGGAGAGGACGTGAAGGTTTATCTGTTTAAATGTATTGATCACTGAATACTATTCACCAAATCAAATATTACAGTAACTTTTGGACCTAGAATTCACACAATGCTCTACAAACATATTAACACAAAAAATGGTGAATGCTGGCGGATTATCAGCCATTACTGACACACACACACACACACACACACACACACACACACACACACACACACACACACACACACACACACACACGCACACACACACACACTGTATGAGTCATCGATTGCAATTCTGCATTATCCTATTAATGTATGTTTAAGATGTTTAGAAGCATTATGAAAAATCACTTTCTAATGGTGTTGTTACAGTGATAAACATTCCTTTAGCCTCATTCACAGGAACAAAGTAGCTAAAGTTCTGTTTCCTCCCTTTTTATTACACATTTTGTAAAAAATCAGCTCCAAACAGGTGTGTTGGATTTTTCTCGCCCTTGTGACGTCCCAACAATCGTGGCTCCTCCTACCCAATAAGAATGTGAGCTCCTCCTCTATGGTGATCAGCTTTGGCGTGTAGTCAGCATCTACAGACACGCCCACTCATGCATATGCATGAAGGCCCCAAAACAGCCTGTTTTTAGAAGCATCGTGAAAGTTTGGGAAAATAAACCTCAATTACTATGTTTTTAGGATTCTTGGAACAAATGGAGATGTGTAAAAAATAACATAATACTGGACCTTTAATTCAACTTTTTTGATGTTTTTTGATCTAAAAAGTCGTCATTGTTAACACCCATTAATTTAACTTTTACTATTAAACCTATTTTAATGGAAAAATTACCATTCAGACTAGGAATCTTTTTTCCAAGAGAGACTGATAAGCACAATAGCCCCGCCCTCAGACCCCTAGTAGAACAGTAGCCCCGCCCTCAGACAATTAATAGAACAGTAGTCCCTCGTTTACGTTACGTTAGTAGTAGTCAGCTTTATTTTTTATTACTATTATTATACATGTTTTAAGGCTGTAAAACCCCTCCCCACACACTTTATACACTTTTCTCAGACATGAATGAACATTTCTCTCTTGTTTAAACTCTTAAAGTTTAAACCTTCATAGATTTTAAAACATAAACCTGTTTTCAAACACTTCAGAGTCACTGCTAGTGATCAGACATTGATGTTGAACGCATTCAGAGTCTTTGTTGACGATGACGTCACGTTAACACAGACACTGGTCTGTTCATCCATTCAACCATGGAGTAGAAGCTGTGTGTGACCACCTGGAGCTGTAGGACACGCCCTTTAGAACCAGGACTAGGAAGGATTAGGAGTGAAGGAGAATCATGGTAATAAGAACATGAAAGAGGTGGAGGAGCTCAGAGTAGAGTTTCTATTCATGTGTCCTCCTCATTTTGAGTGCAGTCTGTGGCTCTGATGCTGTGTTCATACATACGTCTTACAGGACGGACATTTCTCCGTCACCACAGCGTATATCAATGACCAGGCTAGCTGTTCAGACTAAGTTACCATGGAGATTTACTCTGATAACACACACATATGGAAGTTAACGCGATAAGAGGAAGTCCAGCCCTAAAAGTGAATTGAAGCTGCTGTTAAAAATCAATCAATCAACATTTTGCTGGTTGTTTGTTGTGGTTTTTGCTGAGCTGGTCTAAAATTGAGCTTTAATCTCTGAGGTGGTTTCCGTCGCACTCTGCTTGTCCTCTTCTTCCGCCCCTGACACCGTGAAAGCCTCCAGTTCTTTGCTATATTAGCATACGCCCTGCATTCATCACTTTGTCTGCCCTTTGTGTTCGTGCCTTTTTTAAGGGAACTGCAGGAATTATTAGCGGCTTAGCTCTGAGAGGCCCCTAAGTAGCTCTCGGTGTGTAAGCCTCTCTCCCGGGTCGAGGCCAACAGCGCTCGCAGCCCCGTAGAGTGATAATGTACATGTCAGCGGGGACACGCTCGCTCTGATCCCGGACTTCTTCATGCTAAATGATCATTTTCTTTTCTTACGCTGGCTTTTATTCCTCTAAATCCACTCCCTGTGAAAGAAAAGGTGTGAGTACAAACAGACTGTCAGACAATGGTGCTCAGAAAGCATGAATCAGCAGGATTCATGCACTCACCAGGGGAGTGTGTGTGTGTGTGTGTGTGTTTTTGCATCAACACTCACTCCCATGATTCCAAACCCCCGGCATCAGCACAGAGCTTACGCTGTGTGGGAAAAGCAAAGCCAAGGCGAGGTGCGGAGCGGAGCGTGGAGCTCCTCGCCCCAGTCTCCAGACGCCCTGATTTGGGAATGCCGTGAAATCCGTGGCACCTCTCCCTGGCTCCCTGGCTGAACGGCTGCCATATCTCGTGATGGACTGAGGCAGGAGAGAGCGCGGCAGCCAGGGATGAATACAGCTTAATCTTCACCCAGGCCACATGTGTGTGCATGATAACATGGTTGCTTTCTTCCCGCGCTGGGTGATTCTCCGCCGGCTGCCAGGTTAGCTGCCGCTCACAGCCGTGTTTCACTGCGATATTTTCCCGCCGTAAAAGGAACCATCGCACCTTGGGTGGGGGCTAATGCATGTTTTTGGAAATGCCGGTAATTCCTGACACATTTCGAGAGACAGATAGGGGTGTCTTATAGCTGCTGACAATATATGTAAAGGCAGCTAGCTTTGAAACACCCCCGCCTTTCACTTCCTAATATTCTATTTGTGAGAATCCGTGGTCGGGCCATGGATGGAGGTTATTTTTGTACCTTAATGACTGCATTGTGATTGAAAAAAGCTGAAGCAAAATACCCAAACACACATTCAGAGGGAGACAATCAAACTGGTGTGGAACTCACCGTCCCAGACCCAGCACACATTACACAACATTCATTAAATCAGACACAGGACAAGGGCCACGTGCGGCCCTCAGTCTCATTCTGTTCGGCCTCCAAAGTAAAAATGACTTCAAAATGATAGAAGAACAGACAAAACCACAGCAGAAATACAAAAAATTACTCAAAAACACACATTACGTCAACAAGAATACACACAATTACAATAAAAACACACATTTGGTCAACAAAAATACACAAAACAACAGAAGAATATACAAAACAACAACAAAAATGCACGAAATAACAGAAAAACACCCAAAGTAATAGCAGAAATACACAAAATTACTACAAAAACACACAAAACAACTGAAAAATATACAGAACAACAAAAAACACACAAAACAACAGCAGAAATGCACAAAATTACACCAAAAACACACATTACATCAACCAAAATACACAAAAAAACAGAAAAATATACAAAACACCAACAGAAATGCCAAAAACACAGTATGACAAAATGAAACAACACAAAATGACTGTGCAAACAAAAAAACAATGACTCAAAAAATAGAGATAACAACAAACAAATTAGAGAAAAAGTGCAGTTTAAAGCATATAACTAAAGTATTTTGTTTCCTGAGCCTTCAAAATAAAAGCCATTCAAAACATCAATAAAAATATCATCTAAAAATTCTCATTTTGATAAACATGTTACATAATTGTTCGAGCTAAACTAAAAGCTATTCATGTACTATGTCAAACATAGATGTGTGTGTTTGCAGACGCTTCCTCTCCTCGGCCCATTTATTATGTCTGTATTACCATCAATGATTTCCTCACATTTACTTGTCAATAATCGTTCTCTGACCTGTGTACGTTTTTTCTTACAGTTTAGTTTCTTGTTTTTTGGGGTTTTTTCTTCTCCAAAATAATGTTTTCCTCAAAGCTTTAACTACAAGCTCTATCATCCTGGTGTGATGACCAGAAATGATAAATACTATGGAAATAAATCTATTCAGGAGCCCCTAAATCTGGGTTTTTCGAGCTTGGGGTTGAGACCCCACGTGGGGTCGTCTGGAGTTTAAGTGGGGTCGACTCAAATTTCTGAAAACTGTAAATAGATTTTAGAAATTTTGTAATAGATAATTGACCTTTTAAAAAATAAATAAATTCATTAAAACAACACACAATCTTAAACAACTGTGTTTCTATTCGTTCACTTTGTGAATCTAAATCTAAAAAAAAAAAAAAAAAAAAACTGATTCAAGACAAAAAATATTTTTGGGTCGGCAGAAATTGTTGATATCAAATTGATTGGTAACCACTGCAATAAATACTGTTTCTTTCCACTTCGTATTTACAAAGTGAAATTCTTTACAATGTGTCATTCATTCCATCATTTTGTTCCATAGTTGTTTTAAAGGAGACATATCATGCTTTTAAATCCTTCCTTTTACATATAAATCATGCAGTTGTGGTCTATATAAAGCAGAACTGCAATGCTTGGGTCTGAATTCCTCATTATTATAGCTCCACCCCTTTTCTACCACTTTTCTGATGTGCTTCTGAAAGCAACTTGTTATGGTGAGGTCTCTTTAAATGCAAATGAGACGCTTCATACCCCGCCCCCTCTCCAGGTTGCAGAGGTGACACTCGATTCAACTCCACCCTGTTCGGCCATTTTTGTAGTTTGACAGAAGAGACACGATTATGTAGCGACGCAGAAAATGTTTATTCACACGTTATTTACAAAATGTCAACAACAGAAGACTTGTCCATCCAGCCTTACATGTTC
>NC_041059.1:38765487-38811317 GCF_900634775.1 Gouania willdenowi
CCTTATGACAGATGCCGCTGTATATCTGCTTAGATTTGGCTGAACTCTTAGTCCGGTCTCCCTTAGCGTCAATCCATGGTTCATGACATGGTCCACTAGTGTTACATCAGATAAATTTGGTCCTCTTCTCCAATTAAGCAGTCATACAGTATGTTTGAGCACCTGATGGCTGTGTTTACTGAATGGCTCACAAGGTTTGGTCATTTCATAGTCAGTGCTTTGGAATTGTAACAAAATGACTTCATGTTATACTTCTGTGTCTAACATATACAAGTTTAGTGTTTTGCAAATCACTGTGTGTATTGTTTTGCAAAAAGTGTGAGGCTGACATCGTGCTTATAGTGGTTTACATCTGGGCCATGTTTTGCTTCTTCAGTGTAAGGTTTTGATAATTGTGTAATACTTTCTATTTTAATGAGGAAGACGTAGAGGTAGAGGTAGAGGTAGAGGTAGAGGTAGAGGTAGAGGAAGACGTAGAGGTAGAGGTAGAGGTAGAGGTAGAGGAAGACGTGCTTATAGTGGTTTACATCTGGGCCATGTTTTGCTTCTTCAGTGTAAGGTTTTGATAATTGTGTAATACTTTCTATTTTAATGAGGAAGACGTAGAGGTAGAGGTAGAGGTAGAGGTAGAGGTAGATGTAGAGGTAGAGGAAGACGTAGAGGTAGAGGTAGAGGAAGACGTAGAGGTAGAGGTAGAGGTAGAGGAAGACGTAGAGGTAGAGGTAGAGGTAAAGGTAGATGTAGAGGTAGAGGTAAAGGTAGATGTAGAGGTAGAGGAAGACGTAGAGGTAGAGGTAGATGTAGAGATAGAGGAAGACGTATAGGTAGAGGTAGAGGAAGAGGTAGAGGTAGAGGAAGACGTAGAGGAAGACGTAGAGGTAGAGGTACAGGTAGAGGTAGAGGAAGACGTAGAGGTAGAGGTAGAGGTAGAGGTAGAGGTGAAGGAAGACGTAGAGGTAGAGGTAGAGGTACAGGTAGAGGTAGAGTTAGAGGTAGAGGTAGAGGAAGACATAGAGGTAGAGGTAGAGGAAGACGTAGAGGTAGAGGTAGAGGTATAGGTAGAGGAAGACGTAGAGGTAGAGGTACAGGTACAGGTACAGGTAGAGGTACAGGTAGAGGTAGAGGTAGAATTAGAGGAAGACGTAGAGGTAGAGGTAGAGGTAGAGATAGAGGAAGACGTATAGGTAGAGGTAGAGGTAGAAGTAGAGGTAGAGGTAGAAGTAGTGGGAGAGAAAGAGGTAGAGGTAGAGGTAGAGGTAGAGCTAGAGGTAGAGCTAGAGGTACAGGTAGAGGAAGATGGAGAGAGAGGAGGACGTGGTCAAAGAGGCCATGAAGGACAATTATTTCAGATGACATCAGAGCGACTTTGGTGGACCATGTGATAAACCATGGTCTGACTATGAGGGAAGCTGGACAGAGAGTCCACCCTAATCTAAACCAGTTCACAGTTTCATCCATAATTCCCACTGGAAAACTGGTATGTCTTCAACTCTCTACTCTGACTGTATCGAGAGTATTTACTATACTGTACAATATCACGTGACCACACTTTATGATGCAGTGGTACAGGATAGACCAGAGCAGCCCAGGTTTGTTGTTGTCTGGGATAATGATGGTTTCCATCAGGCTGCTCTGGTCCACAACTGGTTCACCAACCATGATCTATTAGAAGTTGTGTACTCAGCCCTGTTACTCGTCATTTCTGAATTCTATAGAGGACTCTGCTTGGAGATGGTGTACATGACCCCCAATCATATGCCTCTTCTGCAGGCAGTGGATATTTGACCAGTGCTTAGTGAGAGAAGACATTGCTTGTGATGTTGATGAGATCCTGTGGCCAGACTCCAACAGACGGATGGATCCATAAGCCCATGTTTGTCTGTGTTTACTGTAGTGTATTGTTTGGTTTTTTTTCTTGTTGTTTTTCTGCTTTAACTGAATTTACTGCACTGTAAAATACATTACTGTAATTATTTTGAGTTGAATATTTATTTTTTTAGTTGATGTGAAAACGTGCCTTCTGTGAAACTGAATAAACACAGTGAAAACTAAAGACTGCAATGTTTTATATAAAGTATACTAGTGTGTTGCTGCTCAGTAGAAAGTGTACTCATATGTTAGAAGTGTGTATCATTTTATCACCACAGTGATATTTTGACTAAGGATTGTTTGGTTATGATAGCACAGTTTATATTTGATATACAGTAGATGTGAACGCTTTATTTCCCAGTGTTGTGTCTGATTTGCTTGTGTTTAGAGTTTAGACACAATGAGCCAAGTTTTGCAAAATATGTTTGAGCAAAGGATAAAAACTATGATGGCGATGTAGATTTGTTCCTTTAAAGTGAATGATGATGGTTCCATGATCAGGATCAATAATCCACATTAAGTGACAATGGAGCTTTGAGGAAGTTTAACTTAGTTTGATATGATGTGCCTGCGTGTGTGTGTGTGTGTGTGTGTGTGTGTGTGTGTGTGTGTGTGTGTGTGTGTGTGTGTGTGTGGACATCTGACCTCAGCTTCTGTTCATTTCTCGCTTCGCGTTCACCACAAAGCAAGACACTCTCCGTCTACTGCTTCCTGTTATGGTGGAAAAGAGTCACGTGACCTTTGACCTTTAGCGTTCCACTGCACACACCTTGGTGGTAAAACCCTGACAGGGTTTGTTACGGCGGCGTGGCGTGAGCACATCTTTATGAGTCACTGCAGAGTTTCTGTGAAAGACTTCAGACTTCACAGAAAGAACACTTTGGTTTCTACGTCGAGCGGAAATTGAGCCGAGGACTGAAGATGTGAAGATGTGAAGCACATGTGCAGCGAAAGCTTTATTTCACCCAGTCTGCTTCAGCAGGGGGTCTCAGGCTGCTTTAAGGCTGCTGGGAGAACTGGTCTCTGGAGGTCTGAAACAATACATTTATGGATTTATTATAAACACTTTAACAACAATTTTTGGATTTTTTTTTTTAAACAACAAAATACTGTTTTCACACACAGACAATATGAATGTAATAAATATTGGGTACATAGTTGCCACTTAATTTACTTATGTATTTATTTATTTACTTATGTATCTATATATGTATTTATTATATTTAATTTATATATATATAATATTTCATTTATTTAATTAACTAGTCATTATATATTTCTATTTATTCTTTTAATTTATACATTTATTTCATTAATTTACTAGTGATTCTTTTTATAGATTTAGTTCACTTATTTATCTATTTAGGTGGTTAGTTATTCAACTTTCTTTCTTTCTTTCTTTCTTTCTTTCTTTCTTTCTTTCTTTCTTTCTTTCTTCTTCATATTTATTCATTTATTTTCTCAGATTGATAGAAGGGAACAATGGAGTCGTTCTAACTTGAAATCATTTTATTTTTACTAATCACATGAATATATTTCAAGCAAATCATCTCCAGTATTTATTTCACTTTTGCGTTCCTCTTCCTTTCAAACGTGCCAATGATGCTGCAGAGTTGAAACAAAACAGGGACAGTAAATAAACAGGTTACTTTGTATTTCAATTCATCTTTCGAACCTGCGTTGCCAGATACAGCTGATGATTTTGCACGGAACTTGTCAAAAACCCTCTGAAAGGACACTACTAACCAGACCTGGCAACCCATCTTCTGCTGCAGCTCGACAACGACACAGATTCAAACCCTCAGGAGTAGAAGTGTGAACATGTGAAAGAGTATCTAGTACTTCTGAAGTCCAGTAATGAAGTATTTGTACTCTGAGGTGGGTTTTAAAGTGTGTGATGAAGCGTGTGAAACCACACACACACCTGGGAGTCAGGATTAGCGCCGAAAGGCTAAACGGCGTTATCATGTCTGATTAGCGGCGCGTAGCCTCGCACACAGACAGGGATGTCAATAGGGCTAATTGGCTCATTAGGGCGAGTGTTTAACCATTCAGTGTCATCACTTCAGCCTTGGCGGAGCGCGCTCGGCCGCAGCCACTGAATTCCTCTCTAACCTCGGAGAGATGGAGAGGCTCATCTGACAGCTGGAGTTTCAAGTGTTTCACATCCATCACGTCTTCATTTAGCTTTTATTCAACCTGAACCATCGGAAGGAGCAGATCTTTAACGAGCATTAGCTCATGACACGCCTCTAATGAACTCATCTGACGCTAATTATTCAACATTTTCACTTCATTCTGTGGACGTGAAGGGATGGAACCCATGACTCGGGAAAATTACCTAAACCATGACTCGGCAACAAAAAAATTGCTTTTTAACAGGCAAGGTAGGCTGTGGCGTTAAAATGATGACTTTGCAATCCATGACTCAGCAACAACAGCAAATCCATCACTCAACAATAAAACAAAGGTGTAACACTTTAAAGCAGGCAAACACTGTGTGATTTTTGGCCCATTTTGAGACGATTTTTGACTTGTGCGTCTATTTTTGGGATCAGGCTGAGTCTGTGCTAGTATACATGGTGTAGTATACATGATGTAGTATACATGGTGTAGTATATATGATGTAGTATACATGGTGTAGTATACATGATGTAGTATACATGATGTAGTATACATGGTGTAGTATACATGGTGTAGTATACATGATGTAGTATACATGGTGTAGTATACATGATGTAGTATACATGATGTAGTATACATGGTGTAGTATACATGATGTAGTATACATGGTGTAGTATACATGATGTAGTATACATGATATAGTATACATGATTTAGTATACATGGTGTAGTATACATGATGTAGTATACATGATGTAGTATACATGGTGTAGTATACATGATGTAGTATACTTGATGTAGTATACATGGTGTAGTATACATGATGTAGTATACATGATGTAGTATACATGGTGTAGTATACATGGTGTAGTATACATGATGTAGTATACATGATGTAGTATACATGGTGTAGTATACATGATGTAGTATACATGATGTAGTATACATGGTGTAGTATACATGATGTAGTATACATGGTGTAGTATACATGATGTAGTATACATGATGTAGTATACATGGTGTAGTATACATGATGTAGTATACATGATGTAGTATACATGGTGTGGTATACATGATGTAGTATACATGATGTAGTATACATGATGTAGTATACATGGTGTAGTATACATGGTGTAGTATACATGATGTAGTATACATGATGTAGTAGACATGGTGTAGTATACATGATGTAGTATACATGATGTAGTATACATGGTGTAGTATACATGATGTAGTGTACATGGTGTAGTATACATGGTGTGGTGTACATGGTATAGTATACATGGTGTAGTGTACATGGTGTAGTATACATGATGTAGTATACATGATGTAGTATACATGGTGTAGTATACATGATGTAGTATACATGATGTAGTATACATGGTGTAGTATACATGATGTAGTATACATGATATAGTATACTTGATGTAGTATACATGGTGTAGTATACATGATGTAGTATACATGATGTAGTATACATGGTGTAGTATACATGATGTAGTATACATGATGTAGTATACATGGTGTGGTATACATGATGTAGTATACATGGTGTAGTATACATGATGTAGTATACATGATGTAGTATACATGGTGTAGTATACATGGTGTAGTATACATGATGTAGTATACATGATGTATTATAAAGGATGTAGTATAAATGATGTAGTATACATGATGTAGTACACATGGTGTAGTATACATGGTGTAGTGTACATGATGTAGTGTACATGATGTAGTGTACATGATGTAGTATACGTGGTGTAGTATGCATAGTATAGTATACATGGTATAGTATACATGGTGTAGTGTACATGGTGTAGTATACATGGTGTAGTATACATGGTGTAGTGTACATGGTGTAGTATACATGGTGTAGTATACATGATGTAGTATACATGGTGTAGTATACATGATGTAGTATACATGGTGTAGTATACATGACCAGCTCCCCATCAGTAATCATATGGTCCCAAGAAAATCAAACCTGTTTGAAATCCAGTCGTTCCTCATGAGGTTATCACAGTTGACGCTGTGCCGCGGAGCAGCCTAACCGCTAACTCTCACACTGCGTATGCACCAACACCGTAGGACAGACTTTACTGCCCACGTCTGTCCAGACAGTTCCAGGTCCATCACATCATTGCTTTTTCTTTTTTAAAGCTCTTTTGCTTTTTGCTCTTTTTTGAGATTTGCGAGTGTCTCTCCACTTCCAGGTTCTTCTTCTTCTTCTGTTTTAATGGCGACGCTTCAGAGTTCTTCTGATTTTTACAATGCCGACGTGTTGCATATGGACGTACATTTTGAGCGGTCACGTCGTGTCAGAGTGTCGGTTTGTATATACACAGTTGGCACTCGAGCTGAGAACAACGACTGAAAAAATCGCACAGTGTATGCCAGCCTTTACTAGAAGTTGTATACATAAAGCATTACACATTACGCTGTCATTATCTGTCATTAGCAGGAATAACGTGTCATGAAGGCAAACAATAAATGTTGTTTGCTAAATTATGACACCTTTGGAGCTACGTTGTTAGGTAGAGGGATCTAGTAGGGTTAGGGTTAGAGGGTTAGGCTAACAAACTACACCTACAGACAGCCTTCGAGACACCGTATTCATGCTGACAGGTGTCATAATAATAACAGCGTAAAAAATGTCAACATTATGTATAAAACTTCAAGTGAAGTGTTACCGACAAAGGTAGGCTGTCGTATTTATGGCAACTTTATGGAAATACTCAAACCATGACTCAGCAACAATAAAATAACAGTCAATTGTCAGGTAGGCTGTGGTGTTGAAATGATGACTCAGCAAAAATCATGGACTCAGCAACAATAGGAGATCTATCACTAAATCCATCACACTGAAGCGAAGGCAGGCTGCAGTGACATCACAGAAATACGTGTAACCCTGTTTCAGCGGTATTCAGATCTTAAAACCATGACTCAACAATAATTTCAAATCCATCACCCAACACTGAAACTCAGGACAGATGTGGTGTTTGAATGATGACTCAGCAAAAATCCTTAAACCATAAATCTGCACCAATAATGTAACTCTCACCTTCAGTCGGACGATGTTTCCATTATTTTGGCTGCAAATAAACTGCGTTTCAAAGGGATGCATTAATGTCAATAAGTTACTTCTTTAATAAAATATTATATATATTATATAATTACTATGATTGTTTGAAATGTGTAAATGTGTGTAGTACATACTCACACACAAATGATTATTTCCTTAATATTTCTGTCACATGTGACAAAGAAGCCCGTAAAGCAACATTATTCAAATACTTTTAAATATGAGATAGAAAACACATTTTTGAAGTATAAAATATGAATAAAACCCACAAAAAAATAAATGTTTATCTGTCTCCAACATGCAGTGGCTGAAATGTTCATTTCCAAGTATTTCAATGAGTGACCGAGCTGGCAAATAAAAGGCGATTTCCACCAGGGCCTGTGCTTAAGATGGGAGTGTGTGTGTGTGTGTGTGTGTGTGTGTGTGTGTGTGTGTGTGTGTTGGCATGGCACTGACCACGCTGCCGTTTCATCTGAAAGGAATGTCTGCTGGCATTCTGGAGATGATCTGCCAGCCTCTACACACACACACACACACACACACACACACAGGAACATAAACGCGTCACACTAGGCTTGGGGGCAGTGCAGCGTGCTGATAGGCAGAGGACATCCTTATCGACGCTGATCCAGATGAACCTACAGACTCGCTCCTGCAGCCCCGCGGACGCACTCTCTGCACAGTTGGCCGCCGTCCGCCTCCTTTCAGCAGTGACAGTCCTAAGGCTGAGGGGGTGGGGGGCCCTACTGCCAAGGTGCACCCTTGATTTGCTGCGTTTCCCAAGGCTACGGGGCCTCTCGGCTTACTGGCCCATGGAGACTTAAGTCCCGGGCTCCCCCGAGGCTCTCGGCCAACCCAGATGCCTGGCATGGACTGAACCGCCCAATGGGAGCCATCCAAGAGCTGAGGATGGCTATGATATGTCTCCACCAAGAGCATTTTCAATGGTGTGGAATTTCGATGGATGAAAGGAATGTGTTTGGCTTGGGGGGAGCTGAACTAGAGTCAGCCAGGTTGAAGGTTCACCATGAAGAAACAAACCAAGAGGAGCATCGTCCACGGAACTGTTGGAACATCCACTGAAGTGACAATGAACATTTAACTTTAGAAACACGTTGTTCTGTTCAAATCCAAACTAAACTAAACATACAGCTTTGAGGACAGATAGTTCCAGGGAAAGTTCTGCATTCCAACACTGAAAACATACTTTTCTTAATATATATACAGTATATAATGTATAAATTTACATCCTGGGAAGGTTCCAGCTTTGAAATGGACATTTTAATTTGTTGTTTTCTCTTTCTTATCATTGTTTGTTTGTTTTTTTATCTTACCTTGGTTCCAGCAGTTGACACATAGAAAGTTCAGGGCTTTGTTGTCCCTGGTGCTGAGTCACCTGAGACACATCTCCCAGTGTTACGGATCAGGGAAGTCTCTCTCCTAGTTCTCTGTTTCCACGCCATCTTGCTGATTCTGATTGATATCACCGTCAAGTGTTTGTGACTAAGACATGTCGAGCGATTCATCTGCAAAATAACCCAATGATTACCAGATAACGACAGGGAGGGGGTGAAAAATGAGACGAGCTGGCCTTGCCTTCCCATCATGCACCAGGGCCCCACCTGTCACAGCCACGCCGTAATTGCATTGTGGTTTCTTGTGTCCGCCTTGCGTTCCTCACTTCCCCATCCGCCGCCATTCAGACAACGCTCGTCCTAATGAAGCCGTCTGACGAGGTGGCAATTACCAACTTCTGTCACTGTCACCGGGGGCATTGGAGGAGGAGGATGGGGTAGCTCGCCCCGGGGGCTTCTCCGCACCCGCTGCGTTACTGTGGATGGCTACGCTGCTGTCACAGCGCTCAGCACAAGTTGGATGATTGTTGGGAGTGAAGCGATGCATCAAGACGTTTGGAGATGTCTGCAGACTGATGGATGATCTGCTTACACTCAGAGATGAAGACGAGCTCTGCTGCACTGACAGGAAGACTCACTTCAAGCTGCATGAGCAAACAATGTGTTTTCATCTTCATTACGACCTTTGAAATGAAACTTTATCATCGCGAAGCTTTAAAATCAGACTTTAGCCTCAGGATGGACTCTCAGCTTTATTATTAATAGACAGACTTATTTAATGCTAGACTGACCCGCATAGAGATATTTGAGGAACACACACACAGACAGACAGAGATTACTTGCTTTTATAGATAAAAAAATGATCCTAAAGGGTACCTGTAGTGAAAATGTATATAACAAAAAATGTGTCTAATGTAGTTTAGAATGATTTCATACCTTCGGGCATAAACTATGGAGAGTCACCATTTTGGTCAGAATGTGTTGCACTTTCGTTGATTCTTGTTAGCTGTTGCTAGGCAACAGTGTTCCGTTGGTCTAAAGTTTCTGAACAATCGCGGCGTGTAAAGCTAATGGTTGCTATAACAACAAGAGAAAAACCCCGCAGAAACATCCAAGCCAAATAACGACACTAAGTCAGAGTTATCCAGACGTTGGCTCCATAATATCGGTACGGGATTCACACTTAGAACGTTTCCGTTTGAATGAAATTTGGTGATATGTGAGGACCGCTTCAAGCCCAGCTGCTATGAGAGGGATCTGTGCATACCGGTCAAGTATCCTGTTTTGGCCGAGAAACTCCCGTATTTTACCCCTCTTTCCCGCCATCTTCCCGTATTAGTATTTTCCCGTAAATATCCCGTAGTTTAATCTAATAATAATTAAAAGATGCCTTACTAAACTGAACGCTGTCACTAGCCTGAGTGGCCGTTCTCGCGAGATTAGTGTTGACAGCGGCAACAAACCCGGTGTCATGTACTGAGTACGCATCGTACTGAGATTGTATTTGCACATATATGCGCATGTGCGCACTAAAGACAAAAAATAATTTCTGTTTGTTTTCAATGTGAAAGGACACGCGTTTAGTTTATTGGATTAGGTTCGGTTAGGTTTGGGTTATAATCTCAGTACTGAGGTAAACTTAGTACGTGACACGATAGAAGAGCGATAGATGATGAATAAAAAATAAAAAAAGGTGTAAATACCTTGAAAAATGGGACAAAGAGTTTACCTTTCTAAAGAGCAGCAGGATGGAGCACGTTCTGTTAGATTAATCACTGAGATTTGAACGTCTCCCATGGAGAAGAAATGACGTAAGTCACCATGAAAAATCAGCCAATCACAAGCCCCACAAATATACACTGCTTTCAAAAAGTGTTAAAGGATGTAAAGTCTGTAACAACAAATGTGTCTAATAAGTCATTAGTGAATACCAGAGAACCACATGAGTGAGCATGAGAAATTAAAAAAAAAAATGTAATGAAAATAAAATGCAAATGTCTAAGTTAAAGACAAGCAACGTGAAATGAACAGTAAATATACAACGTGTTGACTTGTATATGAAATGTAAGTATATTAAATAAACACATGTGCTTCATAAACACATTTATGTTTTCATTTAGGCTGTTTTATAATTTAGAAATTAGAGCTGGGCAAAATATTGATAGAAAACTACTATATATATATATATATATATATATTTATAGTATAGTATATTATAGCTTATATTGTATCAAAATACTTGTAGTTAGATGAATTAATGAGTGCATTCTAACCCAGTCCTTCCCCATAACAAGCTACACTACAGAACTCACTCAGACATGCTGTCCCTTACAGGTGAAAAAGCTGTTTGCTAATAAATGAGCCTGTGTGGCATTTTGAATCAGCAAATTTAACCCAGAATTGTCTTTCTGGTCAGACTTCATTTGAAATAAAATGATCTAAATTTATATTATCATATATTGCCATTTTGAGAAAAAAATATTGAAATATGAGTTTTGGTCCATATCGTCCAGCCTTAGTAGGAATGTTCACAGCAATTCAATGTTAACAAAGGTCGGCCTACCAGATTATAATCACCTAATAAACTACATTTCCCAAAATGAAAACATACTTGTTACGCCATACCTCCCACAATGCACCATTTATTAAAAGCGACAGGCCGCGCTGATCAAGGAAAGTGCATCATATCCTGTCCAAAATGGTGTCTCTTCAATGTTTATGCCCCGAGGTATAAAATTCTTCTAAAAGTCATTTTAATGTGTTTTTCTTTATTAAAATGTGCACGTTTTATTTATTGGTAATACATTAAACACCTTTTATGTTGTACACATCGTCATTAGACTGATCCTTACAGTGCTGATCTTAACAAACCAGTCATCAGACTGATCCTCACGGCACTGATCTTAGTGAACCAGTCATTACACTGATCCTCACAGCGCTGGTGTTATAGTGAACCAGTCATTAGACTGATCCTCACAGTGCTGATCTTAGCAAACCAGTCATCAGACTGATCCTCACGGCGATGATTTTAGTGAACCAGTCATTACACTGATCCTCACAGCGCTGGTGTTATAGTGAACCAGTCATTAGACTGATCCTCACAGTGCTGATCTTAGCAAACCAGTCATCAGACTGATCCTCACAGCGCTGATCTTAGTGAACCAGTCATTACACTGATCCTCACAGCGCTGATCTTAGTGAACCAGTCATTAGACTGATCCTCACAGTGCTGGTGTTAGTGAACCAGTCATTAGACTGATCCTCACAGTGCTAATCTTAGTGAACCAGTCATTAGACTGATCCTCACAGTGCTGGTGTTATAGTGAACCAGTCATTAGACTGATCCTCACAGTGCTGATCTTAGCAAACCAGTCATTAGACTGATCCTCACAGTGCTGGTGTTATAGCGAACCAGTCATTACATTGATCCTCACAGTGCTGATCTTAGTGAACCAGTCATTAGACTGATCCTCACAGTGCTGGTGTTATAGCGAACCAGTCATTACATTGATCCTCACAGTGCTGATCTTAGTGAACCAGTCATTAGACTGATCCTCACAGTGCTGGTGTTATAGTGAACCAGTCATTAGACTGATCCTCACAGTGCTGATCTTAGAAAACCAGTCATTAGACTGATCCTCACAGCGCTGATCTTAGTGAACCAGTCATTACACTGATCCTCACAGTGCTGATCTTAGCAAACCAGTCATTAGACTGACCCTCACAGCGCTGATGTTAGTGAACCAGTCATTACACTGATCCTCACAGTGCTGATCTTAGTGAACCAGTCATTAGACTGATCCTCACAGTGCTGATCTTAGTGAACCAGTCATTAGACGGATCCTCACAGTGCTGATCTTAGCAAACCAGTCATTAGACTGACCCTCACAGCGCTGATCTTAGTGAACCAGTCATTACACTGATCCTCACAGTGCTGATCTTAGTGAACCAGTCATTAGACTGATCCTCACAGTGCTGATCTTAGTGAACCAGTCATTAGATGGATCCTCACAGTGCTTCCTGCTCATAAAACCACAAACATGAGCCAAGCTTTTCTGACAAATTATGCAGAGTTCCAGATTCCTGCAGTTCCAGCTCCATCCAGAGCAAACAATGGTTTTAAAGGAAATGCACATAAGAGGTGTTTGGATCGTTAATGTTGGATTGGTGATGAAGTTGCAGGTGCTCAAATGAAGCTCCTTTAACCAGTAGCTGTCGTGTTTAATGTGTACAAGAGTTTGATTGAAGAAGAAGAAGAAGAAGAAGAAGAAGAAGAAGAAGAAGAAGAAGAAGAAGCGATCCATCGTCTCCTCATCATGGAGGTTCCCTCGCTCGTTGGAGAACGTGTCAGTATTTTCCTGATGTTCTTGGTGTAGGTCCATGTGGAGAACATTCTGAAGCATATAGCAGAAGTGATGAGGTTCCATCTGATGCTCATCTATATGAGGCACCCACTGTAAAGTTGCGCATGCTAAAATAAACAGAAACTTTTTGCAACATTTAGCAACAAACCTTGTTTAAAAAACGCATGTGAATTTGTTTTTGTTACTTTTGGCCAGATTTACAACATTTGTGAAATTTGTGATATTTTTTTCTCTTGAAAATATGTCAATGCTAAATCTAAATACTAAATCTAAATACTAAATCCATCCATCCATCCATTTTCATACCCGCTTATTCCCGTTTAACAGGGTCACGGGGGTCTGCCGGTGCCAATCTCCGGCTCTCATAGGGCGCTGGGCGGGGGTACACCCTGGACAGGGCGCCAGTCCATCACAGAAATACTAAATCTAAATACTAAATCTAAATACTAAATCTAAACACTAAATCTAAATCTAAATACTAAATCTAAATACTAAATCTAAATACTAAATCTAAATGTTAAATGTAAATGTTAAATCTAAATGTAAATACTAATTGTTAAATCTATATCTTAAGTGTTAAATCTAAATCTTAATCTAAATCTTAATGTTAAATCTAAATGTTAAATGTTAAATTTAAATGTTAAATGTTAAATTTAAATGTTAAATCTAAATTTAAATTCTAATTGTTAAATCTATATCTTCGGTGTTAAATCTATATCTTCGGTGTTAAATATAAATCTTAATCTAAATCTTAATGTTAAATCTAAATGTTGAATCTAAAAGTTAATTGGTCAATCTAAATGTCACGGGTAAAACTAAATATTTAGCTAATATGCAAATTCACCGGAAATATCAAAATAAAAGCTCATTAATGCGAACAAGCGCTATCCTTGGTCTTTTCAGACGGAGTAATTGCACTCCACTGTTTGTCACTGCGCACTCACGTTGCCTGTCATTTTATTTTTACACGAGAAAAAAAAAACCACAACAAATTTCACAAATTTCACATGTATTTTTTAAACATGGCTTGTTTTTCTTGTTTATTTGAGCATGTGTGACTTTCACACCTCTGAACACAGACAAACAGAAGTTCTTTGTGGCCAAAAAAAGCTAAAGTTGACACGATGAGGAGTCGTTTATGAAATAGTGCGTTTTAGTTCCTGACCTTGAACTGACCTTCAGCACAGATGCTGTCATTCACTGACTTTAAGTGACTTATTAGAAACTCACGAGCACATCATTATTGTGCACTTTACTTTTCAGGTTCAGTTACTGCTTCATTACTTCCTTTAACTGGACTGAGGCTGTGATAGGGTAGATCAGAGAGTGGGCGGGGCCACAAACGTCTGAGTGTATCTGATTTAGAATAAAGAACAAACATCAACACAGGAAACAACAGAGTTTGTATTTTGTATGTTTGTGTATTCTTCTGTCATTTTGGGAATTGTTGTTGTTTTTAGAGTCAATATGTATTTGATGTTGTTATTTTGTGTTCTTGTCTGTCATTCTGTGTAATTCTTGTTGAAGCTTTGTGTGTCGCTGGAGTCATGTGTGTTTTTGTGTTGTGTGTTTTTCTGTTGTGTGTTTTTGTGTTGTGTGTTTTTGTGTTGTGTGTGTTTGTGTTGTGTGTTTTTCTGTTGTGTGTTTTTGTGTTGTGTGTGTTTGTGTTGTGTGTTTTTTTGTTGTGTGTTTTTCTGTTGTGTGTTTTTGTGTTGTGTGTTTTTGTGTTGTGTGTTTTTCTGTTGTGTGTTTTTGTGTTGTGTTTTTGTGTTGTGTGTTTTTCTGTTGTGTGTTTTTGTGTTGTGTGTGTTTGTGTTGTGTGTTTTTCTGTTGTGTGTTTTTGTGTTGTGTGTGTTTGTGTTGTGTGTTTTTCTGTTGTGTGTTTTTGTGTTGTCTGTTTTTGTGTTGTGTGTTTTTGTGTTGTGTGTTTTTGTGTTGTGTGTTTTTGTGTTGTGTGTGTTTGTGTTGTGTGTTTTTCTGTTGTGTGTTTTTCTGTTGTGTGTTTTTGTGTTGTGTGTTTTTCTGTTGTGTGTTTTTGTGTTGTGTGTTTTTCTGTTGTGTGTTTTTGTGTTGTGTGTTTTTCTGTTGTGTGTTTTTGTGTTGTGTGTTTTTGTGTTGTGTGTTTTTCTGTTGTGTGTTTTTGTGTTGTGTGTTTTTGCGGTAATTGATTAATTGGTGGTTTTTTGTGTCTTTGTTGTTGTTTTGTGTGTATCAGTGAAACGTTCTGTTGACATTTTGTGCATTTTTTTGTTGAGTTATTTTGTGTAATTGTTGTTGTTTTGTGTATTTTTCTGGAATTTGTTAAGGTTGTTGATGTTTTGTGTGTCTTTGGAAACATTTTGTGTTATTTATGAAATTATTGTAATGTTTTTGTTGTCACTTTGTACTTTTGTCGACATATTGTGCATTTTTCTGTCGTTTTGTGTGTTTGTGTGGTAATTTTGTATGTTTTTCAAGGTATTTTGTGTGCTTTTGCAGTTAGTTTTCTGTATAATATCTCAGGCTTTCACATGAATGTCAAGTTCTTTAATCACAGTTTTTTGGGGATTTGTTTTTGGAGGCCGTACAGAATTAGTCCGACGGCCACATGTGGTCCCCGGGCCGCCTGTTGCCTACGTCTGTTCTGATGTTGTCACGACTGTGTACCTGTGCTCCTCTGAACTACTTTTGCCACCTCTGCACTAGTGTCGCTCAGAATAAAAACATAATATTTAGTGACATCCATAATTCACGCTGGTTGGTTAATGGCTGGAAGGTGAAGCATCACAAACATGGAGCTCCTTCTTTCCCGTCACTGACTCACTTCCTAACTTTCCAGGTTTGTTTTCCACCTGTCAACAGTCAGCCGTGCCTAAGTCCCGCCCACATATTTCTCTTCAATTTGCCAGTAATCAGCCTGTTATTAGGTATCGCCTCGTCCTGCCGCTTCCAGTCTCGTCTGCTCGCTAAAGTGTGATTGACAAACTTCAGAAGTGGACGTGAAGCCTGGAGCGTCGCCGTGTAACGGGTGCTATTAATAAAGCCGAGTCGTGCGTAACTCCTCAGCCACGATGCTCTGGTACGAGTTGGGATCAGACTAATCACATTTGTTCAATTAACCTCAGCTAATAGAGTCTGTGGGAGAAGGAGCTGCTGCTGCTGCTGCTGCTGCTGCTGACACAAACATACTCAGTAGATGAAGAGCTGCGACTGTCAGGGCCTGTACTACAAAGCTAGATTACCTCTTATCACGCTAACTTCCAGGATTTAATCAGTGTGTGCTGGACTACGAAGCTGGCTAACGACTTATGGAGCTAAATCACCATGGTAACTTAGGCTGAACGACTAACCTGGTCGGGACCAGGTTTTGTTCTGGCTAGGATCTGAGCGAGTACTAAAATCCCGCCTCCTGACCAATCAGATATCTTAGAAAATGACCTGTCCAATAAAAGGAGGATCATTGTGAACACGTCTCTGTGTTGATCTGATGTGACGCTAACAGGACAGAGAATATTTATCCTTTATTTACCATCATAAAATATAAATAAATTATGATGTAGGCTGATCTGTATGGACACAGACAAGGTAAAAGTGAAAGTGAAACTGATCAGAGTGTCTGTTTATTATAATCGCACTAATTTAATCATTAACACTCATAAATTCCTGCATTCATTTCTTCCTGCTTTTTCTGTAGCAACAGTGTTGTTTTTGGTCTGAATTATGGATTTTAATTTTTCACACATTTAAATAATTCTTCCTCAATTGTGACGTAATTTGCTCTCCAGTTTCTCAGTGATTGTGATTGGTCTGACGCTGTAATCTCCTCCTCTGTCACTAGAGCACGCACGTAGCCAGGCTGAAATCAACACGCTTAACTTAGCGAGTTGTAATCCAGATTCATAGGACAGCTTCAGTCTGACTCAGAAGGTTTGGTTAGGTGAAGCTAACGGAGATAACGTCCCCACACCTACACAGTTGAAAGGTTTGAGTTGATACCTGACAAACTACAACTGATATTTCCCACTCTGTGGAGGTATTAAAAATAAATAAATACATATGTTTATGAGAGGAAAAGGGGGGGGGGGGGGTCACCAACATCAGTCAATATGGTTCATTGTGTGAGTCACTGGATTTTTACCCCAAATTAGAAAAGATTTTCAAGATCCACTAACTGTAAAGTTTGACCTGAAGGTGGCGCTGCAGGAAAGGTCAAAGGTCAAATCATCACCACAACCAATAGGGTTCATACTCTAGTGCTCATTATTGTTGTCAGTAAATTTAAGAAGATTTGTATGAAAAATAAATTCATAATAAATGAATTACGGGAGTGGTGGCCTAGTGGTTAAGGACGCTGGGCTTGTAATCGGAGGGTTGCCGGTTCAAGCCTCACCTGGGCTGTCACTGTGGGATGTTGAGCAAGTCCCTTGACCCTGAACTGCTCCCCAGGCGCCGCAAAAATGGCTGCCCACTGCTCCTCAGGGATGGGTTAAATGCAGCGGACGAATTCCATTAATGTACTAACATTACATGGTCAATTAAAGGCGAAAGCCCCGATTTAATCTTTAATCTTAATGTAAAAGTTTGTCCTGATGGTGGCGCTAGAGAACAGGTCAATGTTTCATTATCAAGTGCTTATTTATAGATTCAACAAATAAACAAAGGAGGCAAATATTGACCCCAGGGATAAAATGTGTTGCTAATATTTGAGGATAATATGGGTTAACGTGTGTTCCTGTTATTTCTGTTCATTTTTGCAGTCATTTTGTGTGTTTTTCTGTAATAGTGTATGTGTTCTGGACTCACTATATGTATTTTTGTTGTCATTTTGTATATTTTTGTGATAATTTGTAGTCCATTTGGGTATTTTTTGTGTCTTTCAGTTATTGTTTTGTATTCAGTTATTTAGTTTTTCTGTTATTTTGAGTCATTTTTTATTGTTTCTGTGATTTTGTAGAATACATTTTTATGTATTTTTGGTTGTTGTTTTGTATATTGTTGTGTTTTTGTAGTTGTTTTGTGTATTTTTCTGAAATTGTGTACATTTCCTGGACACTGTATGTACTTTTGTTGTCGTTTTGTATATTTTCTCATAATTTGTAGTCATATTGTCGTCATCATGTGTAGACAGAGAAGGATGTAAGTCATTTTTGTGTATTTTGGTTTTGTTTTCAGTTGTCTTTGTGTGTTTTGTAGTTGTTGTTTTTTTTTTGTAATTTTGAACATTATTTGTAGTTATTTTTTATGTTTTTGTGATTTTGTAAAAGTAATTTTTGTGCATCTTTGCTTGTTGTTTTGTATATTGTTGTGTTTTTGCAGTTGTTTTATGTAATTATTTGTAATTGTGGACATTTTCTGGGCTCACTGTATGTATTTTTGTTGTCATTTTGTATATTTCTCTGATAATTTGTTGTGGTTTTTGTCATCCTTTTGTAACCAAAACGTGATTTTTGTGTATTTTTACTTGTCATTTTGTATATTATTGTGTTGTGTAATGATGTGTATCTTTGCTGCTGTTTGTCGTCGTGTTGCCATGTTGGCTCTCAGCGCTGTCTTCCCTCTCAGCACAAAGGACATTAATACTGGAGAGCCTGTGAAGGACTTCTTCACTTTCCCAGATTTGAGGAGCATCTTATAATATAAGGAGAGATGAAAAGTTGGAGCTGAGGGGGAGTATTTAGAGTTCCCGCAGGAATCCTCGTTAATCTTTGAAAGGTGGGCGATTAAAAAAGAGGAGGTTGAGGGCAAAGATGCTAAGGCTAACCACACAATTCCACATCCAACCGAGACGTCTGTCTTTTAGCTCTTGGGGCATCTTTCTGAGACAAATTACTTTGCATCGTCAATAGGCTGTAATTAAAACACTTCTTTCTCTTTAGTTGGAAACATTCACTCCGGGTGTGTAACCCTTGTAATTTTCCAAGTGCGGTTTATTGTTTTTAGAGGGGAAAAACGTCTCGGCTCAAGGTCTAGCTTTGATTCCTTTGCACCTCACACACACATTAATTACCAATCTACATTAAGATGTTGGATGGCGTCCATGCGCACAGAAGCAGCTGATAATGTTCCCACGTGTCACTGCGCAGTGCGCAGGTCAGGGTTTGTTGTGTTCAATTGTTCATCGATCAGCTCTGAAAGCAGAGTGACGGTGCTTCCTGCGCCCTCCTGTGGACCAGCGGGGAACTGCAGCACTGGAACCAGCAGCTGTTGATGGTAATGATGGAAACCTTCCCAACTTAGCGTGAATTTATAATGACACACAAAACCCATTTGAATCTCTTTTACTGGAACTTTTCCACCTCCCAGGAGAGGAGCGGGATTCTTTCCCCACGTTTTTTTTAAAATGCAGATTTTTTCAGAGACTTCTCAATGAAAGTTTTGTGCGGCAGCAAGAAATGAACTTTGTTTTTCATCCTGAAAAGGTTTGTTTTCTTCTCTGTGGACGAACGAGCGGCTTCACTTCTTCACTCTCAGCTCCACCGTCTGTCTGCGCTTTAATTCTGTCTCTGCCTTCAATGGTGGTGTAAATGAAATGTAAATGTGTTGTTGTTACACACACACACACACACACACACACACACACACACACACACACACACACACACACACACACACACACACACACACACACACACACACACGCACGCACACTTTTATGGAGCGTAAACAGCTGCATTACCTGTGGGCTCGTGCACACCTGCTGCTGCAGAGCGGTTAGCCTGTGTGTGCAGATGCAAACTGTCAATCAAGTCCCCCGTCACACATGCACGCACATGCACGCACGCATGCATGGCCACAAAAAACACGCTCATCTGTAAATGTGTAAAAAAAAAAAACATGCACAAAAGTTTGGAAGAGCGAGAGGAAAAAAAAGTGCAAAACACACACACACACACACACACACACACACACACACACACACACACACACACACACACACACACACATTTTCTTATTGTGCAAACATTTGAAACATTTACTAAATATCTTAAATATCACATTTTCCTCGTTGAGGATATTTTATTTTACTATAACCGTTAAAAGGTCAAATTGTTATTTATTTAATTTTGTTAGATAATATTTCCACATGCGAGGATCAATTCATATTTAGAGAGAATGTGCTGTTTTTTTAATAATAATAATAATAATAATAATAATAATAATAATAATAATAATAATAATAATCTAAGGTTTAAAAAGTGCGGATGGATTTAGAAACTGAAAATAAATGTTTTGTAGTTTTTATTTTTACATCCACACGCTTCAATTTAAAATAAATAAATACAAATATAATGAATAGTTTTTTTTGTTGGGAAATCTTTAAAGCGCATTAGTATTTATTAAGTGTGTAATTCATATTTTTTGAGTGCGCGTGCAGGGCCTGCAACTTTAGAAAATAAACATTAAAAAATCCGCTTGTTTTTATTTAAATGAAATGAACCTGGTTGAACATTAATACACTGTAATGTTAATATGATGGTACTGTTGAGTTGTGGTCGCTGTGATTGAAACTGGATCGTGTCGCTTAACTTTTCCGTGACTTTTTGACACAAATCGTTCCGTTATTGTGACAAATGTCTCCAAAACTCTTCTCGCGGTGTCCGTGTCGACACGTGCACACGCGGGCGCTGATGTGAGGATGGATAATGTGCGTGTGCGCGCACCCGTGTAGGAAAAAAGGAGAGCGATGCGCGCGCGCACGGCGCAGCAGCAGCAAATCATCGATGTGCGCATCAGAGAACGGGGAGGGGCGCGTGCGTACCTGCAGCTCAAAGCCTGCCCTCTGCTCACATGCCGCCACTCTCCCCCATGCATCACCGTCCCCCATCACCGTCCCCCGCCACCGCTCCGTGTCCGCCACGCGCTCTCCGTGCGTCCGTCTCCAACTTCTCCAAAGCGCGGGACTTTTTCCTCCCACAGGATTCTCAGCTCGGGCTCTTCAACTTTTGATGGAAAACCGGCGGTGGTTGGACTGACTTTAAAGGTATGACCGACCTCCTCTTATTATTACACTAATATTAATAACATTTATATCACATCATCCTCCAAATACACTGAACTGAAGTTATTCATGCTGAGATTTATTATTTAAAGACACATAAATACATGTTTGCGCCTTCATGTTAAATCTAAACACGCACACAAACAACAACAACAACCAAAGCGAAGCCGTGTCATTAGTGGAACAACTCCATCACTGCGCGTGCACTTTGACACGCGCACGCTATTACCAAAGTCAAACGTGCGCGTATCGAGCAGCTGTTTGAATAACTTTGAGGTGAACGCACGTGCACGTGTTTGTTTCCTAATATTTCCTCGATGCGCTCGCGCTGCTCAACCTGCACCACGTTGTGTTTCAGACACACTTCATAGATTTAACACTAACTACCTGTCATGCACGCGCACGCGCTGACAGAGGTTTGGTTACACCTGACATAAGGATGACATGCACCCATCTAGAAGCAGCAGGGTGTGTGTGTGTGTGTGTGTGTGTGTGTGTGTGTGTGTGTGGAGAGCAGTTATGAGAAGATGTGTTGCGTGGGCACTGATGCTCTGTGGTTGACAGTTGTTTTTTCAAAGGTTTCACTCTCTCCTCCTGACACACACACACACACACACACACACTCTTGCTCTGAGATCACTCACCAATCATCACCTGCCTCTCTCACATCAATCACAGTGTAGAAACTGCTCTCACGTGCACTGACACACATTTATTGAGCCTCCTTCACCTGGACTGACGTTCAGGTGAGTCCCCGTGCACGCACGCACACACACAGAGACACGCACACACACACAGAGACACTGTGACCCCCCGGTGTCGTTTCTCGTGGAGCAGACAGACCCGGGCGTCGCTTGGCGGTGAGAGCTGTGAGGACTGAAACATCTGTCACATGTGATTAGAGCGTGATTCAATCCGCTCACCGTGTTGTGTGGCGTTCACGGCTCTCACAATGTCAGCTTCTCACCGCGTTTCCTTCTTCTCACACGTTTAACCCTGATGCACTTCCTTCTGTTGGCTGGATGGAGGCCACTCTTCTTCTTCTCCTCCTCAGAGATCTGTTGGATCACCTGAGGAGACGAGAGGGAGGGCAAACTTTGCTCTGTGACCCTGAGAGACCAAATAGTTGGTACGCGGGAAAGCCTGTGTTTTCTCTTTCTGGGGGTCAGAGAGAACACAAATTGAAAATTGTCTCATGTGTCAAACTCATCTAATTCAGCCCGCAGGAGAAAGAAAACATGAATCACTGTGTAAAAGAAAGTCAACAATATTTGCAGGACTCACAGTTTTCCCGGGGCTTAAATCACATGATTGAAGTCATTTTTTAATGTGAAACTGTTGAAAAAAACTCTAAAATCTAGGACATTTAAAGTTAAGACCCTGTTGGGAGTGAAATCTGTCACTTATTGCCTGGATATTGTCAGTTTCTTACATATCTTGTATTTTGTAATTAGAAGTGCAATCTAGGGCACAATAATGTTGAAATTACTCATTTTCCTGCATAAAATCTGTGGCCCACTTGAGATCAAAGTGCTCCGTGTTTGGCCCCTGAACTAATAGGAGTTTGAGGCCCCTGAGGTAAAAGGTAGAAAGTGTGGATTGAAGACGTGATTCTTCTGTGCTGCGTTTGCTGAGGCTGATATTTCGGCTAAAACCATTAATCGTCCTTCTTTACCACGTCGATAATTACTGCTGCAGTGAAATAACAGCTCAGCAAACAGTGAAATTATACCTGTGGTAGGGCGCAGGGTAAATACCTGTTTAGCTGCCAGCAAATGTATTTATTAGACTGTCGCCAGTAAATAAGAGGCCTGTCTCGTTTTTTAATGTGTGGCTCTTCGGGGATTCCTCGGCGTGCCAAACGGCTCAGTTATGAGAGCTAATAGAGAGCAGAGATAACAATGGCTCCCAGCTTCGTTTTCCAGGCGTGTTGTGACTGGTTTGAAGGTGAGAAGAAGAAGAAGAAGAAGAAGAAGAAGAAGAAGAAGAAGAAGAGGAGGAGGATGGTGAGATAGAGATGACTGCTGCATACCTGGGTACAAATATGTAAGAAATGCCACCCCTCGTGTGCTTATCTGAAAGTTCTTCACCATCCGAGGGGACGTCGGCGTGCGTTTCTTGGCTCAGCGATGAAAGCCTCACATTGTTCCCGGGGTCTTCACAAGCGGCGCACGGCGTGTCCTCCACCGCAGATTAAAGACAAACACACACACAGTCCGTCATCCTGTATCCATCCGTCACGGCGTCCTATAAAACGGCTTTTCTCATTTTTAGGTCGGGTTATCGACACGCCGCGAATACAATTTAAAGAGTGAAGTTTGCAGGATTGAAAGGACATGATTACTACAGGTCTCGTGGTATATGTTGAGAGTCTTTGTGTTTATGCCGACGCTTGTCTTCATCCGATCTGTGGAGGTTTTTCTCATTCTTTGTTCAGGCAGAGAAAAAAAAGCAGAGCGATTTAGAGGAAAGCGCATCCCGCTAAGATCAGGTTGTTAATACCCACCCACATACCCCCGATGAAACAATTTCAACAGATACTGCTTCAACACACACATACACACACACTCGTCCTTATCTGCAGTTTTTGTTTGTCGGAGGAAGGATGGATGACGCATCCTTTGACGAGGGATTAAATATGCAAAGAGAAAGAAGGAAAGATAAAGCTCCGTATTAAAGGCCCGTCTCTCTCCCTGTTTCCTCCTACGAGGCCGAGGCCTTTTGTCCGTCACGTCAGACCTGGCAACCCTGGCTCAGGCCTCTGCTGTCCGACGTTCCTTCCACTGATGTGACCGAGTGCTGGGATTGTTTAATGAAGGCCTCTGGTTCATGTGTGTTTCAGGGTCTGGACCCTGAGGGGGGGCAGCGTTCTCATCAGGCCTGTAGACTTCCTGTCCAGGTGTAGGTTGAGCTACCTCATCCCTTTTTTTTAGAGACAAATCAAACTAACTCTATTCAGACGTGACAGAGTAAAGATCCAAACCCTAAACTGTCCAAAAACTGCAGGAAAACACGAGTGAAATGCTTTAAACGTCCTGGTTCTGCTGATGTAAAGTCTGACTTTCTTTCTCTGAACAGATGACGATTAAACTCCAGTCTTTGCTGTTATGATAAAATCAGTGCTCAAACATAAAAACCAGGACAAAGCTAGAGTTTGAAGAACTCCTTCATTTCGTCGTCATTGGCGGCGTTTGCCTTTCCCCCCCCTCGCCCTCGCCCGTATACACCACGCTCTCCGTCTGTCTCAGGTTGGTTTTGTGCAGGCGTGTTTTGACACGTCTCCTTGACAGATTATTAAATCCTCCGCAGCCTTTTAATAATAACGTCTGTGATTTTTCTCTCTAATGCATCGTGGGAGAAAGAAAGAGGTGCCGCGGATCGTTCGTATTAGTCGCCAAATAATCCTATTAATGCCCATTAGAAGCATCACAAGCATGAAGACATCACAACACCTACGTGACGGGCGCCTGACACGTTAGATAAAGACGCGTCGCCACGCTCAGACGACAGGGATACGCGCTCATATTCATTTAACCCCTTTGTGCGGCAAATATTAGTGTCCTCTTCAAAGGAAGCATACACAAAGAGGCGTCTGCGTGTGTTTTAGAGGCAGACTGACTGCTCTATGTGTGTGTGTGTGTGTGTGTGTGTGTGCGTGTGACATGATGAACACAGCTTTCAATTTTACATCTCAGAGTTCACACGGAAACTTCCTGAAATCTTACACTAAACATGCTTCACCCTCGGGGCACCTTTGCTTGTTTTAAACTCTGAATATTTCATTCAGGTGAAAGACTAAATGTATGAATTGTATGTATGTATGTATGGCCAGGAGTTTTCTTTTAACATCATGTTCATAATTCCATGATGACTTTTATTGCAAAATATGTAGAACAGGAGATTTAAAAGACACTCTAAGTTCAGGACCGATTTGTTCCCATTGACTCCCATTACAACCACATATTTATGATATACTGTAATCCTGACATATTACAGTGGTTTTCCCATAAATACCTAATAAATGCACCTCAATTTAGGAGGAAAAAAATGCATAATTTGTGTTTTCCTCATTGAAAGAAAGTGTTTTTATGACAAAAACTTTATATCTATGTTTAGGTCTGAAGTTGTTGAAAAGATCTGATGTGAAAAAAGTGGGAAAAATATTTATATTTCGCATTTTGAGACACTTTTTATGAAGGGTACTGTTTTGGTGCCTAAGTAGGTTTTTTTCAATAAATGCTCGTAGCTCTGAAAGTGTCAAAATCAATGTTCCTATCAATTATTGACCTATAAGGCTGTTATAAATTTATACCAGTTATTCCATTATGCACCTTTTTTTCTTTTTCTTTTTTTTTTTTTTTTAATAAAAAGGACTTTTGTGTTTTAATTATTGACAAAAAAAATGTGTTTTTATGACAGCATAAAAAGGTCAAAAAAGAATGACAGAAATATAAGAAACTTTATATGTATGGTTAGGTCTGAAGTTATTGGATAGATCTGATGTGTAAAAACAGGGGGAAACCTTTTCACAACACTTTTATGAAGAATATTGTTCATAAAATACAAAGCTTTAATGGACTGAACTTTTGTCATTAATTTCATATTCACACACAGCAGAAATGCACTGAAACAAGATCACGTGACATTTGACGTCCGACCGTGTGCTACACATGCTAAAGCTAACACTAGCGCACCTGTTTCACAGAGAAAAATATGGAGGAAACGTGTGATATTGTCCCAAAAACATGTGGGCGAGGATTTAGTTTGTGTTCATGTAGATATTTATATTTCAGAAGGTGAAGTCCGTCAGATTATGGTCATTTTTTGTGCAAGAATTTACATTTCCGTCTCTGTCCAAACATAAAGTCAATGTGTGATATTTTCACAAAACATACATGTGAGGCTACGTTCAGCGTCAGATTACAGTTTACTCTTGATTTTGTTTCAAACAATAATAAAATTACGAATTTTCCCGCGATCACAATTGTTGGGCCTAAGAACGCTGGAAACATCCGTCACGTAATAAAAAGGAGACGAGAATGTGTTTAAACTAAAGCACCATCAATAAAAGTGACAAAATAGTGTCTTAAATATTCAGTATCAGTTTGTAATTTACACATAGTTTTGTTTAAAAAGACATTATTAGAATGATTAAAAATAATCATATTATTGTCATTTCTGTTTCATTAAGTGAATTCCATCAGAAAGTCGGAGGCCCAGTGAATGGTGTCATTGTGTGTCAGAGGTGATCATGTGGTCCAGACGCGTCACGACAACACTGGTTTTTTTTTTTAAGCAGCTTTTTCCCCGTATCTCAAAAAAAGCCATTTTTCCATCTTTTCTGTGCGATACAAAAGCGTATATATGTTAATTGATAATCAGCAGTGTTGATTCAGTGGTGCATTCAGTGCAAATCTGTGCCCTTCTGGATGTCAGAGGGTTTTTCGCAGCCGCCTCGGTGCCAACCGTCGCTGGCAGCGCCGGGACCTGTTGGCCGTGCCAAGGCCTGGCAGGGTTACCGTGCTCTCCGATGGCGCCCGACCATCCAAAGGAGGCGGAGAGAGGAGCAGAGGTGGAGTAAAACGTGTTCAACGTACAGAGGTTGTGCGTGGCCAGGGGGGCGTGGTCATTTCCAGGGTTGGGGTCGATTATAATTGTAATCGTGTGTAAAAAAAAATCATGAAAAAATCTGTTGCTGTTGTAATTGACTTCAGATAATTGACTTTGTAATTGTGATGGAAATTCTGTAAAAACTGCAATTACAATTTAATCAAACGTAAACCTGTGGAACCACGTTACAGTTCTATGACTTACACATACATAGTTCATAATTATTGAAATATGTTTCGTATCAACTTTTGCTACGACCTTTGTCACTTGTCTTTAGAATCATTCTGGTGAAGTCTAGGGCTGCACTGACACGCCCACACCAAAATAATTCATATCAATATTTTCATTGATTAGGAAGCCTAACAATGTAACCAATAGATGAGAAATAAATTATGTGATACATGCTTTTAGTGTACCCGTTAGCATTAGAGATGCTAACAGAAAGCTAACACCAGAGTAAGGTTACATTTTATGGCGTTATTTATTAAAGGCTCAGTAATTGTGATTCATTGTAATTGAACTTTAGTGATTGAGAAAATCATTATATTTGACATTTAGGAGAAAAGGAAAGTAATATTTGGAATTGGAATTGGAAAAAATGCCGGTCACCATAATCATAATTGAGTCGTAATTGAACAAAGATAATTGAAGACGTGATTGTAATGGAAAAATGTAATTGAACCCAACTCTGGCTCACTTCTTAAATATAAAAAAATACACAAACACAGACAAACATTAGGTTTAAGTTTTAGGGTTGACTCCTTTTTTCACACACACACACACACACACACACACACACACACACACACACACACACACACACACCTTGTGCTATAACTCAGAGTTTCACGTGTGTTTCTCACCACATGCTGTAGTCACTTTCTAATCTACACAAATGCATTGGATACACACACCACCTTTTGACCTCACACCTCACACAGGTGGGCGTAACAATGATGGAGGTGTTGATTGTAGACTTTCACTCTCAATGTTTAAAGGGCTGATGTTTATCGTATAGTTTCTCTTCATGAGCAGCTACAGTTTCTCCTGGTATTCTTCTTCTTCTAACGTTGGCTGTGTGGCTGCAGGTGTGTGTGTGTGCACAGATGTGTGTGTGTGTGTGTGTGTGTGTACACAGATGTGTGTGTGTGCACAGATGCATCTGTGTGGCACCTGACCTCGACGGGCGCAGTAGGTGTGCACGTTTCCTGTTTTCTGTTGGTTTTCCTGTTTCTGTTCTTCTTTCAACTCACTCACTGTCTCTCACTCTCTCTCACCCTCTCACTCACTCACTCACTCACTCACTCACTCACTCACTCACTCACTCACTCACTCACTCACTTTCTCACTCTCTCTCACTCACTCACTCACTTTCTCACTCTCTCTCTCTCACCCTCTCACTCACTCACTCACTCACTCACTTTCTCACTCTCTCTCACTCACTCACTCACTTTCTCACTCTCTCTCTCTCACCCTCTCACTCACTCACTCACTCACTCACTGACTGTCACTCTCTCACTCTCTCTCACCCTCTCACTCACTAACTCACTCACTCACTCTCTCACTCTCTCTCACCCACTCACTCACTCACTCACTCACTCACTCACTCACTCACTCACTCACTCACTCACTCACTCACTCACTCACTCACTCACTCACTCTCTCACTCTCTCTCACCCTCTTACTCATTCACTCACTGTCTGTCACTCTCTCACTCTCTCTCACCCACTCACTCACTCACTCACTCACTCACTCACTCACTCACTCACTCACTCACTCACTCTCTCTCACCCTCTCACTCACTCACTCACTCACTCACTCTCTCACTCTCTCTCACCCTCTCACTCACTCACTCTCTCTCACCCTCTCACTCACTCACTCACTCACTCACTCACTCACTCTCTCTCACCCTCTCACTCACTCACTCACTCACTCACTCACTCACTCTCTCTCCCTCTTACTCACTCACTCACTCTCTCTCACCCTCTCACTCACTCACTCACTCACTCTCTCTCACCCTCTTACTCACTCACTCACTGTCTGTCACTCTCTCTCCTTCTCTCTCACTCACTCACTGACTCTCTCCTTCACTCTCTCTCTCTCTCACTCACTCACTCACTCACTCACTCACTGTCTGTCACTCTCTCACTCTCTCTCACCCTCTCACTCACTCACTCACTCACTCACTCACTCACTCACTCACTCACTCACTCACTCACTCACTCTCTCTCTCTCACCCTCTTACTCACTCACTCACTGTCTGTCACTCTCTCTCCTTCTCTCTCACTCACTCACTGACTCTCTCACTGACTCTCTCCTTCACTCTCTCTCCTTCACTCTCTCTCTCACTCACTCTCTCTCTCTCTCTCTCTCTCTCTCACTCTCTCACTGGTACTTGTACTTACTTAAGTATGTACAGTATTTCTAAATCAGTCATTTTACTTGTACTTAAGTACGTTTTAAACGAAGTAAAGTCATTCCTTACATTTCTACACTCAACATCTACTGAGTAAATTCTAGTTTTTGTTCATTTTAATATTTCCGTTTCATGTTCATAGTCGTGTTATTTCTGATCAACACCCAGACACTTTCTATGGTTCAGGTTGTGGTTTCTCCCCATGATGTTGTTACCCACAATGCACTGTTTCAGAGTTCATAAATGTATCTATACTTAGAGCCTGAGAATTTTTTTTTTTTTCATTTTGAAATAAATTCATTGTTATTTTATTTGTACAATTTGACAAACCTTTTATTTCATACAGATGCCTTTGTGGAAAATAAGATTTATTACCAAAAATGAACATGGATGGTTGAATGTAATTAATACTATTTAATTGAGCTACTTTTGACTTGTACTTGAGTATTTTATGTATGACTTCAATCAATCAACAGTACTTCTACTAGAGTAGATTAATCAACACTCTTTACAAACCAACGCTGATGGAGATCTCATCACTTTTGTTTCTCACTATTTTTCAAATATTCTCACCATTTTCATCTGTGAACTCTGGGATTCCCACTAATCCTCCTCAGTGTGAACTCCAAACTCTTCTATTGACACTGTCGACACATTCTCCTGTGAGGAATAATGACAAAAAGAAGCAACAATAGCTTTAACTTTGACTCCAGCTGCTGCAACCGTTCAGTCGTGTGTGTAATATCAACAGAGATGATCCCGTGTGAGTGACACGCTTATTTCTACATCTCTGTATGTTCAGTTAAACAGTTAACTACGAATGATGCGCTAAAGCTACAAAACCACATCGTTTCATCCAAAAGTGCAACATGTAAATATTAAAAAAAAAAAAAAAAAAAAACGCTGGCGTTTAATTAATATTGACTTCAGATGACTGTTGACAAAGTAGTAGGCAACGACGTCATAAATATTCATCAGTGCAAATTGAAAATTACTGCCAAGATCTTCTCTTATAAGACGGCAAAATGCAAATTATATCCCACTTCTTTTTCATAATACTTATTCTGCAATTATTACAGCGATTACCAGCATTTTAAAGTCCTGATTTTACACACACACACACACACACACACACACACGACACAAATATGAATCTTTCATGCACGAGTGAGTGTGTGTCAGAGTGTTTGTGTGAGACGTTAGATTTTCTCGTGCAATGTTTGCCTCAGAATAACAACTGTTTGGTGTATGGGGAGATATTTAGTGCAGAGGGGAAAGTGTTCAGGGACTAAATGGAATAAAAAATTTTAAAAAAGTTACGTCAAATCATGAATATGTAGAAATAAAGGCAGGTCATCATTAATACAGTCATTACTTTAATATGTAGAGGTTTCATTTATTCAGACAACTTTTTCAGGGGATTTACTTTGATCTCCTGACATGTTTCGACTGCCTATTGTCAGTCATCCTCAGAGGCATCTACTGATGTAATTTGTTTGTAACAACAAAATTTAAATGTTGAATAAAGCATTTTTATTTTATTATTCTATCACAGGTGTATTATTCAGATGTTTAATAAAGCTCACAGAAAGATAAGAGTGAACACAAAATAATTAAATGGTCATTTCAGTCTTAAAGGGACTTAAAGTTTCATTTATTTCGACAACTTTTTCAGAAAATTTACTTTGATCCCCTGACATGTTTCGACTGCCAACTGTCAGTCTTCCATAGAGGCATCTGCTGATGTAATTAGTTTGTAATAATAAAATTCAAATGTCGAGTTAAGTATTTTATTTCATTAATCTATGACAGGTTTATTATTCAGATGTTTCAATAACAGTGGATCCACAACATAATTAAATTATAGGATTATTTTAAAATCTTTATTTCGGTCCTAAAGGGACCCTCAAGTGGGCCAGATTTGGGACCACGAACTATATTTTACATGGCAAAAAAATAAAATAAAATAGATTAACTTTGTGTGCGCGTGTGTGTGTGTGTGTGTGTGTGTGTGTGTGTGTGTGTGTAGTAAATGCACAAACGCTTCACTTTAATCAAGATGATTCAATATTCTTGGAGATCGTAACTCGGTCCCGCTCCGTCCACTGCGTGTGTGTGTGTGCGTGCGTGTGTGTGTGTGTGCGTGCGTGCGTGCGTGCGTGTGTGTGTGTGGGTGCGTGCGTGCGTGTGCACTTTCTCCACTTTTTCTCCGTCTCGTGCTGGGCTCCGTGGCCCCGGCCGGCAGGCGGAGGGATCATCCGTGTTATTTCTAGGGCGGAGGGTTATTTGTCTGCTCCGCACGGTTCGCAGCCGCGCGCGCGAACACAGACCCAATAATAAACGCCGTTCCGGCTGAAAAAAAAAAAAAAAAAAAAAAAAAAGCGCGCGTGTGTGTGTGTGTCCGTGTCGGTTCTCCGTGTGTGTGCGATGAGGAACGGGGCACGCGCAGGCGGCGGCAGGGCGCGGAGCGGAGAGGGAGTGATGAGTCCGTACAACTAGTCATTTAATGGGGACGGAGCGGAGAGCAGAGCCGCGCACACGCACACACCGTCACACGCACACACCGAACGTCTCCGTCGGGACTCACAGGACGGACTCTCGCGCACCCACGCCTTATTTACTCGCGCCGCGGGGAGACCACGCGCACTTTATCACCTCATCTGCTCCGGGTTTATTTCCCGCGGACTCAGCTCCGGATCCACAGCCGCAGACAGGCGCCTCTTCGCCGGCTTCCAGCGACGCTCTGGGGCGGACGGAGCGGTTTGGACTCGGCGGTGCTTTCTTATCTTCCTCCTCCTCCTCCTCTTCCTCCGTGCCCGTGCCCGTGCCCGTGCCACAGCCGTCCTCCTCCTCCTCCTCCCAGCTCCACCGCTTCCAATGCCCGCCTCTGTCGGTCCGCGCCGACCCGGCCGTGCCTGCCTCAGACCCGGGCTGCCGTCGCTCCGCACCGCCTGGAGGAACCGTGCTCATCATCGTGCGTGAGGCATGCACGCGTAAAGGAGGGCAGACCCGTGTGATTCCAAAGCTTTTTATGCTCCTGCGGTTCAGGTTGGTTTTTAAACTCCATCCATTCACCAACAAAACACCTTCATAACTACTTTATGGACGCACGCGCACGCACGCTCAGTGTTTTTAATAACTTTCAGATGCACGTTCAGCCGTGACATTATGAGCACGTGATGAATAAGAGTGAATATCTCACGCAAAACTAAAACTAAAAACACTAAAAGGAACATGTTAAACGTCATAAAGTGAGAGTTTGGATCAGGACAAAGTTCTGCTACTGTCACTGGTTAGTGACAACTTTCCATCATATTAATAATCATGATAATAATGATGACATGTGGCTTTATACGTAAATCACTGACACGTGTGATGATAAATAAGTCCTGGAGGTTTTGATTCATTTCTGATGTTTCCTGTGATGTTTTTATTTTTATTTATTTTGTGTATAATTTAAAACCCTGCCCTGGATCCTCTGAGCCCCCCCCTCCTCTCCCCCCTCCTCCTCCTATTTGTGGGAAATTAGTTGCCTGGTTGCGTGTTGTCAATAGGGGAGTTCATGATCTTTTTTGTGGGGGTGGATGATTTTGCCCTTTTCGCTCTCTGACAACAGCATTCCATCATTAACCTGCACAACTGCTGAGGACCCATCACAATGTGTGTGTGTGTGTGTGTGTGTGTGTGTGTGTGTGTGTGTGTGTGTGTGTGTGTGTGTGTGTGTGTAAACCCACAGGTACCTCCATCACCTGATCAAAAGCCTGTCCATCCATCCATCCCTGACTTGTCTCCTACCCCCCCCCCCCCCCACCACCACCATGCGTGCACTTCAGCACAACCTTGTGCTGTGTCCATTCGAGTGGAATCTGAGTGTGTTTTGCACTAAAAAGCAGGGCTTGTTTGCTCCGTCCCATGTGGGAACCCCATACATACATAATGCATGTGTGAAAAAAAACACTCCAACACACCTAAAAGCTGCTTCTCAGCATGTGGGTCGGGACCCATAAAGCTGCTCACGGGGGAAGGCTTTGAGTGCTTTTAATGTGAAGGAGGATTTCCATTTTTATTTTAAACGTCACTGCAGGTAGTTTCCCTTGTTTTGAAAACGTGCACGTTTGGTTTAAATGATTCAAAGGTTGTGCGGGTAAAAGTGCTGACTCACTGTTTCAATGTTAAACACTGCATGTGCAGGTTTAACCATATGTAGTTTGCATGTGACAAGTGTAGGGCTGGGCGAAATGGAATAAAATTAATGTCTCAGTAGTTTTTCTCAAAATGTTGATTTACGACATAAAGACCAGAAAGAAAATTCTTGTTTATTTTTGCTGATGGAAAATATCACACAGGCTAAAATAACATCACAGTGCTTTAAGATTGGTTCAGAAAACAAGAAAAAAAACTTGTGCGCATAACGCAAACATGGGCAACTAGCGATAAACTAACTAACATTGAAATACACAAAAGAACAACACAAATACTCAACGAAAACATACAAAAATGTACTAACAAGTGGAGAAATATGCAAAAGAACAACACAAAATGACACAAAAGGAGAAAAAATACACAAGGCGACAACAACAATCCAAGAACAACATACATACCAAAAAATACAAAACGAGAGCAACGCATACGTCACGTTACTGATGAACTGGTGAATAGAAACATTATTAACACATCAGTAAATCAAAACTAAAAAAGGATGTTAGGTAAAATATATATATGATATCATGTGATTAAAGGAACCAGAGGTGGTATAATGAATCTACTGATGCTCCTCGCTTCTTGTGATCAACTTCCGTGTGTGTTGACGGCTGCTGTTAGTGGCTAGCGGTATTTATAACGTGCAAAATAAATAATTTTACTGCCCTTAAAAATGCTTTAATTGTTTTTGCAAAAGTGTGAAATGACAGAAGTTCTAACATCTATTGTTCCTCACAGTCGATATTCAGTCAGCTGGTTATTTGGATACTATGTGGACCGTAACACCATAAAACAAAACATAAACAAGCTAAAACATCCACAGACTGAATGAAAACATGAGCAGAAGCAGGAAACTGCTGAAATAAATCCTAAACAGTTCTATTGTGTGAGGAGACCTGGTCCAGGACCTGTGGAGAGAAACCAGGTGCAGCGGACTTTAGTTCTTGCTCTAATTTCCCCGTAAATTGGTTTTTAATTTTTCTGTATATTTGTTTTCATTTTAAGTCAGTAAAACAATATAACGACACCGTTAATTTGTTATTTCGTTTTGGTTTTAAAACGGAATAACCAAAGAACGAAGGGTGCACAGATTAATGTGAAGCTGATTTGTTTAATTTAACGCACGCACACACACACACACACACACACACACACACACACACACACACACACACACACACACACACACACACAGAGCTGAGTAGTCTCTGTGTTTCTCTCTCTCAGGTGATAGTGAGCAGCGGCGCTGAGAATGATGGACCATCTCAGCGAGGCGTGTCTGGGGAAGGAGAACTCAGAGCTGGTGAACAGCATGGCCGAAGCCAAGGCTCCGCCGGCCAAGCTGCTGCGGCTCGAGCAGAACGGCAGTCCTCTAGGTCGGGCTCGGCTCGGCAGCAACGGCGCCAAGCTCGCCGGGATCCCGTTCAAAACCAGCGGCCACCTCCTGAAGAGCTGCCACAAGAGAGGTAGGCTCAGACCGACAACTCCATCAGCCGTGCCTCACACTTTTATCCCTTAGTTTGATCAGAAACAAATGTTCCTGTTTTTATTTTTGCATCTTAAAACATCCTAAATGTGTTAAATTTTATCAAATATCATTTTTAGAACAGCCAAGATTTCTAAAAAAGCCATTATTTATTTATTCTACATTTTTATTTATTTATTCCATGTTTTCGAATATTTATTTCATATTTTTATTTATTTATTCTATGTCATTTATTTATTACATATTTGTATTTATTTATTACATATTTTTTATGTAGTTATTTTATCATTTCTTTATCCCTTAGTTTGATCAGAAACAAACGTTCTTGTTTTTATGTTTGCATCTTAAAACGTCCTAAATGTGTTAAATTTTATCAAATATAATTTTTAGAACAGCCAAGCTTTTTAAAAAAGGCATTATTTATTTATTCTACATTTTTATTTATTTATTCCATATTTTTTATTATTTATTCCAAGTTATTTATTTATTTCATATTTTTATTTATTTCATGTTTTTATTAATTTATTTAATTTTTTAATTTATTTATTCTATATTTTCTTTATCCCTTAGTTTGATCAGAAACAAATGCACTTATGTTTGTGTTTGCATTTTAATATCAAATATATTCTTTAGAACAGCCAAGTTTTTTAAAGAAGCCATTATTTATTTATTACATATTTATTTATTTAATTATTTATTCCATTTTTTGATTTTTATTTTTATTTTATTTAGATGTAGAAGCTTAATTGTTATTGCAATGATAAAACAGCACAACAAAATGTTGTTGGCAGCAGTCAATCATCAAACAGCAGAAATATTAAAATATGTGGTCATGAATTAGATTTTTTAAAAATTTGGGAGTTAAGGGTTAAAAATGGTGGAGAAAAGACACGACAGTAAAAGGCACAAGCATGTTAAAACATTCCATATTATTTATTTATTTTTTATTCCATATTTTTTATTTATTTATTCCACATTATTTATTTATTTCATATTTATGTATTCCCTATTTTTCATTTATTTATTCTATATTTCTTCATCCCACATTTATCTATTCTATGTTCATTCATTTATTCAATATTTTTATTCTATATTTATCTATTCATCTGGTCATTCATTCATTTATTCATTCATGTTTTATTCATTCAGTTTTTCATAAGGTTAGAATCAAGTTAAAATTCGGCTTGGTTTTGTGACGTGATGTCATCAGGTGAACATTTTGTCCTCGCGGACGACGTGTCGGAGGCAGGATTTGAACCGATGACCCCTTCGCGACGGTCCGAGAGTTTCAAAGAGAAGTTTACGTTGTTTCTGAATGAAAAGTGTCAGAAAACACAAATAAATGCGTTTGTGGAGGACTATGTGTTCAGGACGACAAATATCATTCTATTACCAACACTAGAGACGTGTTGTTTATTATTATTAATATTTATTTGACCACATTCTCACTTTTGTCTATTCTTGTTGTAATTTTATATATTTTCAGTCATTTCGTTTGTTTTTGATGCATTTTTTTTAGATTTTTGTTGTTATTTTGTGTATTCTGTTATGTTCTGTGGTTTTAAACTCAGTCTTGTTGTTTGTTGTTTTGTGTCTTTGAATTTTTTTTCCGGTGTGTTCTTTTTGTCACTTTGTGTGTTTTTATTGTTGTTTTGGGATTTTAGAGTCATTTTTGCGTATATTTTTGTTATCCTTTTATGTATTTTCTGTCATTTTGTGTGTTTTTGGAGTCAGTTTTGTCTATTTTTTGTATTTTAGTCATTTTGGGTGTTTATCTTGTTGTTTTGGGTTTTTAGAGTCATTTTGGCCAAATTCTGTGTGTTTTTGGACTCATTTTTTTGTATTTTTGCTCTTTTGAGTACTGTCATTTTGTGTGGTTTTGAACTCATTCTTGTTGTTTGTTGTCATTTTGTGTCTTTGGAATTTTTTTTAGCATGTTCTTTTTGTCACTGTGTTTTTATTGTTTTTTGTGATTTTGGAGTCATCTTTGCGTAATTTTGTGTTATCCTTTTATGTATTTTCTGTCATTTTGTGTGTTTTTGGAGTCATTTTGTCTTGTTGTTGTTTTGTGTCTTTGGAATTTGTTTTTGGTGTAGTTTGTTGTCACACTGTGTTTTTGGAGTCATTTTTGTCTATTTTTTGTTGTTTTTTGTATTTTAGTCATTTTGGGTGCTTATCTTGTTGTTTTGGGTTTTTAGAGTCATTTTGGCCAAATTTGTGTGTTTTTGGACTCATTTTTTGTATTTTTGCTCATTTGAGTACTGTCACTTTGTGTGGTTTTGAATCCATTGTTGTCTTTTTGTGTCTTTGGTATTTTTTTTGGTGTGTTTTTGTTGTTTTGGGTTTTTCGTGTGGTTTTGAATTCATTTTTGCCTGTCGTTGTTCTGCAGATGCCACACAGCTGTGGTCAGAACACATCAGGTACCCGGGTGACTGCACTGCAGGTTTATTCATCACCGCCCTTTCAAAATAAAATCTTTCCTTCACTTCCTGGGTAATTGCTGATAATTCTATTCCCGGCTTTACTCGTTAGCAGCTTATAAACCAGACTTTTATCAATGCCAGGCGTCAGAAACGCTGCTGTTTAATGATCGGCCTCACAAACACAAAGTGTGTGTGAAGGAAACCTTTTCTCTGCACACGTTGAAATCAAATCAAATGAAAGAAGTGGAACTGTGAACAATGCGGTTCCACTTCTTTCATTTGATTTGATTTTGATCATGTAAATGACAACTTAGACACAGTTTAAAAATAAAATAAATTAACATCAAGTAACAACAACAAAACAGTATCTTGAACTTAAATGTCAACTAAGTTTCAATTTACCAACAATTTGAAAGCTATGATGTGAATAAACAATCAATGCGATATAATATCCACACAAACGTCAGAGAAGTGCGTGTTTATTAAGACGACTCTCAGTCCTTTAAGAGCGCAGCCTTTACTTTGAGATTATGACAAAGCTTTTTAATATAACCGCTGAGCGTTTTATGCTTGTGGTTTTTTTTATTATATATTTGACTGTGTTGGAATAAGTTGGCGCCGCCGTGCGTTTGTTTGGCTCTTCCTGCGGCCGCGAGGGACTCAGGAACGTGACGATTGTCCTCGGATTGGTCGTTTCTCCTTGTTTTTTTTCTTCTCCCCGCTGCTTTTTATCTCCGTGTCGCTCCCCAGCTGAGAGCCACTAATTCCTCACCTCCATCATCCCGGCGTGTCTTGGCCTCCTACCACGTCTGCTGCGTTTCAGCTCAGCCCGGGGAAAAGCAGCGGAGGAACGCTTCACACTGGGCATTGTGTCCGAGCTCCAAACAATATTTCCCACAGGCCTCTCTGTGGGCTGCGTGGAAACAAAGCCAGTATTGATCCCCCCAAATGAACCCACACAGCAGTCTTTATTGTTAGATCTTTATCTATTAAAATCAGCTCTTTCAGCACATTCCCCTGCATCTGTCGGCTTATCGATTGTTTTTCCAAAGCGTTCGTGCATCTTCTGTCGTGCCTGGGTTACCCCACAAGATTAGCACGTGAATCATTTTTATTCGTCGTATCCACCGTAAAGGTAGAGAAACGGAGGAAAAGCAGCTCATAAACGTGGGATTTACATGTAGAAGTGGAGCCAGGTGTAAATATCGTCCTCATCAACACTTTGACTCCCATCAGAGCAGCTTTTTTCAGACTGAGACTCACTCTGCTGAATACCTGGAGACGTTGGAGCATATTTTAGTTCATGGGCCAAATACGGAGCAGTTTGATCTCAAGTGGGCCACAAAACAAGCAATTTTAACCTTATTCTGTCCTATAAATAAATGTAAAGTAGAGCTGCAACTAACGAATATTTTCATAATTGATTAATCGATCGATTTAAAAAAACACAATTTATCTATAAAGCACATTTAAACCCTGCTTAAGCTGATTAAACTGAAATAAGAGTGTCTCACGCACAAACAAACACAAACACGAACTCACAAACACACAATCACTCATGGCTCACACACTTGTGGTGCACGCACACACAAACATTAGTGCATGCATATACACAAACACTTGTTGTGCATGCACACACACAAACACCCATGTGCGCACAAACACTCGTTGTGCGCTCACACACAAACACAAGTTGTGCGCGCACACACAAACACTCATTGTGCGTGCACACACAAACACTCGTGCGTGCACACACAAACACTGGTTGTGCACGCACACAAACACTCGTGCGAGCACACACAAACACTCGTTGTGCGCGCACACACAAACACTCGTTCTGCGCGCACACACAAACACTCATCGTGCGCACATGCACAAACACTCATTGTGCGCACATGCACAAACACTCGGTGTGCGCGCACACAAACACTCGTTGTGCGATCACACACAAACACTCGTGCGTGCACACACAAACACTTATGGTGCACAAACTTTTTTTTCTCTTAATTAATTGTATTTCTATATTTTCACTTTGTGAAATATAAATCTAGTTCAACTAAAATGCAGTAAAAATAATAATATAATCTGAGCTTAAACATGATCAAAAACTAATTCTAAAATAAAATGTCTCCAGAAAGTCTTGATATGAAATTGGGGTCATGATCTTAAAAAGGTTGAGAACAAATGCACTAAATAGTGTTTTCTTTCCCACTTATTTCCAAAATGATATTCTTTAAAAAGTGTGTTATTACTCATTCATCTCTCTCATCATTATGATCTAACGTTGTAGTCGGACACATGGGGGACTTTGATTCAGAAAGAAGAGAAAGGGGGTCCTAGAGTCAGACAGGTTTGACAACCACTCATCTAAAGGGCCGGATTTGGCCCCCAGGCCTTGAGTTTGACACATGTGCATTAGAGTGTGAATGTTATGTTGTTTCACAGCACCGTCACCTCAGGGTGCAGCGTCTGCTCATAAAGACTGTGAGGGTCGTAGCGGCATCACGTCCCGTCTAGGGCTGGGCAATATATAGAGATATATCGAGTTTCTATTTTGGCGATATAGAAAATAACAATATTGCCTATATCAAGATATAACCTCTTTTTTTTAATTTATTTTTTTTACTTGTTTTAATTTATACAATCAATCACAGTATAAATCACATCATACAAGTATTACATATTGTACACATATTGTGCAGCTGTTTGTTAATAAATGATGTGTGACATTTGGCATCAGCAAATGTATCCCAGAATTGTCTTTCTGGTAGAATTTTGAGTTAAAATACAAAGATTAATATCATATATTGCAATTTTGAGAAAATATTTTCAATATGAGTTTTGGTTCGTATCGCCCAGCCCTAGTCCAGTCCACTTATAATCTCCTTTCTAACTGTTTCACTTTTTAACTTGACTAAAACCAAAGTAAGACTTCAAGAATAATAAGAATTCAATAGAATTCATCTTTCTTTAATCAAACTAATCACCTGAAATCATTCCAAACATGTTTAATATGGTTAATGGAGTTAACTAATGTTATTAATTTATATTTATACACAGAGAAATGCACTGAAACAAGATCACGAGAGATTTTGTGAGATTTGACATTTGCTACGCTTGCTAAAGCTAACATTTGCATTAGCCCACCTGTTTTACAGTGAAAAATATGGTGAAATTATGTGATATTTTCCCAAAACATGCACCTGAGGCTACGTTCAGTGTCAAATTACAGTTTACTCTTGATTTTGTTTAAAATTAAAACACGTGAGATTTGACGTCCAGTCGTTTGTTACACTTACTAAAGCTAACATTAGCATTAGCTAACTGTTTACAGTGAAAAATATGGAGGAAATGTGTTCTGGGAAGCATAAGGAGGATGAAGTCTGACCAAATTCCTTAAATTTCCAACCAATTTGCCTTTATTTTAGTGGTATTTTATGGTAAATTTTCAGGCTTTTGGAAAACAAATGTTATCAATTGCAGCCAATTATTAGATGATTCAAAATATCAGAATAAAAACAACAAAAATCACCATTTAATCATTTTTCTTTGTAAATATTCATCTCATTGATACTCAAGGTCAGCAATGTGAACCTTTGTGTGTGTGCGTGTGTGTGTGTGTGTGTGTGCGTGTGTGCGTGTGTGCGTGTGTGTGTGTACCAGGTAACATGCTGCCCGTGTTCTGCGTGGTGGAACACTACGAGAATCCCATGGACTTCGACAGCAAAGAGGAGCACGCTGAGTTTGTCCTGGTGCGTAAGGACATGCTGTTCAACCAGCTGATAGAGATGGCTCTGCTGTCACTGGGATACTCCCACAGCTCGGCCGCACAGGCCAAAGGTGAGACCGCCTCCTCCTGGTATCACTACATACGTCTAATATGTACAAATGCACCACAACTCATCTACATCCTGAGCTTTGGATTTATTGTGGTTTTGCTTATTTCAGTCATTTTTGCAGAGTTGTGTTGTCATAGTGACACTGTGCTATAAATCTAGATAATTATATTCTGGATTAATCTCCGTTAGCTTCACCTAACCAAACATTCCCTGTCAGAGAGAAGCTGTCCTATGACGGTCGATCACAACACGCTAATTTAAACCAAGTGTTTTCAGCCTGGGTACGTGCACGTTCACATAAAAGGGGTGGAGCTAACAGCGTCTGACCAATCAATGGAGAGAACTGGCAGAGTGAGCGTCTTCACAGGAGGAACAGCTTATGATCTTAAATAAATATAATCAATATAATCCATGATGACAGTGAAGAGCAACAGTAGTGCTGCACACCAGGAGGCGGAGCTTTTATCCTCCCTCAGATCTGATCCACTTCATAACTTGGTAACGACCAGATTAGATGTTGCTTAAGTTTAAAATGATGAATAATTAAAATCCATTATTCAGACCAAAAACAACAGTGTTGTTACAGAAAAGGCAGGAATGAAAGAACCCAGACAGGAAGCTGCTGATACTGTTCATGTGTAAAAGTATGAGATTATTTATGATATTAATCCATTGGATCATGTGATATCTCATCCAGTGGATTAATATCATAAATAATGTGATGCTTTTACACATTCACAGAGTCAGCTGATGAAACCTGTGTGTAGATCTGTATAAATTAAATTTATGAATTCATTAATATATGACTTCACCCGTCCACGCATACGATTGAAACACAGACTTCATCAGCTGATTGTAGATCAGTCCATCAGATATAAATCTATATCTTTCCTAAATTATGTCATTGGTAAATGAAAGGATTGCAGCTGTCAGATCAGATCCACACAGTGACGTGTTCACACATCACCTTTTATTGGACAGCTCACTTTCTAAGAGAACTGATTGGTCAGGAGGCGGGACTTTATCACTCGCTCAGATCCTAGCCAGAGCAAAACCTGCTCTCCACCAGGCTAGTCGTTCAGCCTAAGTTACCATGGTGATATAGCTCCGTAAGACGTTGACGAGCTTCATAGTCCAGCACACACTGATTAAATCCTGAAAGTTAGCTTGATAAGAGCTAATCTAGATTAGTAACATAGGCCCTTTGTGATTTAGAGCTTTTTGTGCGTCATTTTTGAGGATTTGTGATTTCCTTTTATGTATTTTCTGTCACTTTGTGTGCTTTTTATTTATCATTTTTTGTATTTTTGTTGTTGTTTTGTGTCTTCTGTCATTTTTTGTCATTTTCTGTGGTTTTGAATAAATTTTAGTTTTTTGCTGTTGTCATCTTTTGTTTTGTTGTTCTTGTTTTGGAGACAATTTGTGTGTTTATATCGGAGGCTGCACAGCTGCCTGTGTCTGAACTAAAACAACTCTGCGCTACTTCCACAGCGATAACGCCACAGCTTCCCAAACAGGAAGACGTGCAGACAGACAGTCAGAAGGATCACAGCAGGTTACGCTGACACTCATATGTCATGGTCACCACTCAAACCATAACACTGGAGCGTATCACGGACACAGCGCAAATTAAACTGTTTATTTGACAGAGAATCAGAGCAGCTGTATTTACATTAATTTATACTCGTATTAGTGAGTACACAAAGCTGAGCACTCGTATCAGGACGTCCCTATCTGTGCTGCTCATTAGCATCGTCTCTGACACACACACGCACACACACACACGCACACACGCACAGCAGAAGATAAAGTCTAATGGGAATCTAATGTGAACACCATACACACTGTTGGACTCATTTTGTACATTTTTGTTGTCGTTTTCTGCATTTTTCTTGTTATGTAATGTTTGTGTATTTTTTTGTGGTTTTGTATACTTTTGGTTATTCTTGTGCATTTTTCATTTGGTGTGTTTTTGGAGTTATTTTGTATTTTGTGTTGCGTTTTATGAGTTACAAAAGAGTTAAAAAAAAAAACAAAAAAAAAAAAAACACGTGTCCATAACAGTCCCAATATTACAGCAGGTCCCACATAATAACGGTACCTCATTTAAATATGAAAAGCGCTTCTTTGAATCAGTTTCTTGAATAATGTTATTCTCTACAGTGTGTGTGAGTATTTATTAGTGAAGAACCTCTCTCTCTCTCTCTCTCTCTCTCTCTATAAATATATATATATATGTATTTATATATATAGATACATATATATATATATATATATATATATATATATATATATATATATATATATATATACACACCAAGCATGAATAACTACTATAACTACATTAATTATCATCTTCACCAATTACACTAAGAACAATTGGCTTTAAAGTAAGGCTGGAACAAAGATGAAAAAAACAAGTTTAGCTTAACTTTACAAAATGTGGTCATCAGAAAGTTTCTAATTTCTCTGGGTGGGATGGTCCCGGACCCCCTACAACACTTGATCGCGTGCCTTCTCCGTGAAACATCCCTGGTGAGAACCCTGTACATGTTTTTGTGGCTCATTAAACTTTGTTCCTGAACCCACGACCTGAGGACAGTAGAGACGTCTGATCCAGACCATGTGTTTAAGACAAGGTCCTCATGGCCATGGAATGAATAAACCATTGTCCAGTCTTGAAAAGTCATGGAAATTTGGTCAAATATTTTGGAGAAGTTTTGAAAATGTATTGTGAAAAAAGTGTGCAAACCCTGTAATAAGTGTGTGTAAAGTGTTTAGTCTCAAACACACACACACAGAGGGATTGTGTGGCACAGACAGTGTAGAAATGTACAACTCTTTGATGAAGTAAAGCTTAGCTTAGAAGAGTGACTCGCAGACGAGCTACCAAAGTACTGACACCTTTAAAACATGTCCCAGGAGTACAAGAATCATGGGAAATGTAGGATTTGAATGGAAACTGCTACGCAGCGGGTATATGAGCTCTGAGGAGAGCGGACAGTCTGCGTGGAGTCCGTTGTGTGCGGTTTTCAGACTCCTCAGAGTTCACATACATGGACGGTGGTTACGATTAGGTAAGCGGAGGATCCACACAGGCAGCATCGGGGGCAGCTAAAGGGCTGTAGGGGTCCTCAGGTAAAGACTGGAGCATTTGAGCAGATCGCCTGTATTAAACAGACGGTGCGGCTGGGTGGTTCTGATTAAAAACAGAATTTAAACAACCCATGAACTCCTGGAAGTCCCTTTTGTGTCAAGTGTGTAACATTTATTACAACGGTAATTGTTAAAAAATAAAAAACGACAGAAAATCCCCCCGACATTGCTGAAAACGGAGCATAGGGGGCAGTGACGTGCCGTGACCACTAGGGTAGGGTAGGCAGGGCGTGGCAAATCGAGACCACCAATATCGACACCAATGACAATTCCATATGTTTCAGCTGGCAAGTGTTAATCTAACAAAATCACCATTAAAGAAACGTAAACACTTATTCAATATAACCTCCATACTCTCCCAACAAGATATATCTCATGACACGACAGTTTGTGTTGGAAACACAGAAACATGTTCTGACCTTGTCTTTGCTGAAGCTCTGGTAACTCAGGTGTTGGTCTCCATCTTTTAAAACCTGTCGTTTTTCCTCAAAACAAAGTTTCTCCATCGTCTCTAGCGCTGTCATCCTGACTGTAGTGTTATCCCACCCACTAGTAGCAGCAGAGGTCACGTGCTATCAATTCACTAATGCACTGTGAACGTACGTATAGCATTTAGCATAGCACGGTTACGTCCAAAGGCAGCGTAGAGAGCTGTAAATGGTTTTTATCTTGGGGAACTGACTGCACATGTGTAAACACATAAAAACACGCTATGGGAACAGAGGTAGCGCAGCAATGTGTGCTTTTGGGAGGGGGCGTGGCCTCCTCCTGCCTCACAGCAGAGTGAGACTGTGCAGCCGTACCAGGAAAGAGCAATGTTTAGTCATTTGGTCTATGAAACACACAAAATGCTGACACTTTCAAACTTATAGGTACTGTAGGCGTTTGGAAATTGAAAAATAAATAATTTACAATTATATTATAATTGAAACAAATAATCAAAATATCAGTTCACCCTTGGGTAGGCACTGCCTACCTTACCTACCCTGACTGCACGTCACTGATAGGGGATGACATCGCTCCATAGGGGGCCCCTACGCTCAGCAGCGCTGGACAGAACCCTGACATGTACTATATGTATGTATGTATGTATGTCTATGGATAGACGGGGCCAGCGGGGGCTAATTGAACCTTAGCAGACACAGGCCGAGGGTGGTTGTTCAAGGTGCCTCTTTCATTACAGCCTGTCCATCTCCTGCTCACCTGCTGCACACGCCTCGCCATCCTAACGCCATCCTAACGCCATCCTAACGCCCCCCCGCCCCCCGCTGCTTCCTCCTCCAGACGCTCTCAGGAGGACTCGATGCTGCGCTGTGATTCCAGTAAAAAATAAAGAACATTAAAGTGTATTCATAGCAGCTAAACACTCCAGGGGGGCTTTCATTGTTGCTGTGCGTGTGCAGTGCTTCCTAAAATAAACGGTGACACAGCTTTGATGCTGACGTGCTTTAACGCACACGTGTGAACCCCAGACGACGCTCGCCCTCAACGTAAAGCTGCTTTTTTTTATGCGATAAAGACATAGTTTGTTTTGATCTCAACACATTGTCAGAAATGTTTGGTGCATTGCATTGTGGGATGTGGAGTCCCTTAGACCAGGGGTTCTCAACCTTGGCGTTGTGAGACACTGGGAGGGGGTCGCCAGATAGATGCCTTCAAGGAGCTAAGAATATTTTTTGAACAATTTGAGTCAATTTTTGCTTATTTTTACTCTTTTTCTGCTTGTCATGTTTGAACCTATTTTCATCACTTTTTCTTGCCATATTTTTGCTCCTTTTAATGTATTTTGCTACATTTCTCCCATTTCTGACACTTCTACATCACATTTAAATGCCTTTTCTGCACAGTTTTTCCATTTTCCTGCACTTATAAACCCTTTCCATCGCTTTTCCACCTAATGTCACATATGTTGACCCATTATTTTC